>NW_010396651.1:15672-22042 GCF_000710305.1 Buceros rhinoceros silvestris
GCCACCCCCCGCGCCTGCAACAAGAGAAGAGCTCCAAAGAGGAGATATAAGGACTCCCTGAAACGATACCTCAGCTGTGGCCATATTGACCACCATTGGTGGTCCACCCTGGACTCCGATCGGGAGATTTGGAGACACACCATACATAACGCTGCTGTCTCCTTTGAGAGCACATGTAGAATCAGTCTCGAGGAGAAAAGACAGCGCAGAAAGAACCTTGACTGTACCACCCAAGGAGACCTTCCGGTGTGCTTTTTGCAACCGGACTTGCCTATCCCCCATTGGCTTTTTCAGCCATCAGCGCGCTTGCAGTAAGCGTGGATAAAGCCCTTCCCAAATCTTCATCTGCGAAGCCAAGCCATGAAAAACCTCAGGTGTTGGTGAGATTAAACATCTTGCTTGTAGTCAAGGATTCCTGGACGAACAGTTCACAATGAAGGTCCTCTGTGCTCTACCATGTGCCATAACAGACATATCCGTACACAGAAGAACTAATTAGGACAGGTTGGAACCACTTGATGGTTTAATACATCCACTTTTGTGGAATATAACACAGCTATAGGAAATGATGGTCTAATTTCAAGCTTTATATGGGCCTCTGCAACTTGGTAAAGACCAAGAGGTGTCTAGAAGACAATGGAAGAGGTTTGTACCACATATATAAACACCCCACCTGGAAATACCTTTAACAGCTTTTGCTGTGCACCCACTACAGAGCAAAACTTTCTGACGAAGCCTGTAATTCACATCTATCTACTTCTTTCACACAACTTCCATGGCTGCATTAGGGCCCTTCCACAGCAACTGGGCAAACTTTGTTCATTGTCAATAGCAGTTTTTGTCTGCCTGTGTTTTTACTGGAGGACTTGTGAGCGAACCACACGCCTGTGCAGGTTAACTGCTTATGGAGCAATAAATATTGGCTGACACAGCCATGGCCAGGGGAGACGTGGCTGACAACAACCTCTGATCCAGGTGATGAGATCTTCATGTCAATTACCTCTTGCGGAGGTACTTCCTACAGCCTCTGAGAAAATTAAGAGGAGCTACTTGCATATAGTGGTAGGTCATCTTTTGCTGTATTGGCAAGGTGATCCAGTTTACAAGTGGAAAAGAAAGAGTGACAGAAAACCCAGAAAATCCTCAGCTCGCCTAAGAAATCCCTTTTCTCCCTTTCAGAGCACTCATTGCTTTCTTACAGGTTGGTGTTTTTCTTCCTACTGATGCTGAATGCTGATAAGTCCTTTCTTGGAGCAGCTGCCGGAACTCACTCAGCCACTGAACAAAACCATGGTCTTTCCCTTGCACTTGATTACAGCAAGTTGCCTGATTTATACACACCTCTGGCCAAGTACCACATCAGTAATGCCGATATAAATCCCCAGTAATACCACCGATGTTGGCAAATACAGCACAGGATTTGCAGGGGGATAGCAGAGTGGCATCACTGCGATAGACTGAGGTAGCTGCTTTAACACCTTATTTAAAAATAAAGTTGCCTTCTCTGGATACCTGTGTTTCTATTGCCCTTTATAGCACTGATTGTAACTAACAGAAATGTTCCTATACCTGCTTTTAATTAACATCCAATAAAGCAGTTCTTGCATAATCTCAATTCAGCTACCTGAATTTAAGTCTGTCATCAGGTAAAATAATTATAGGACATTGCTGCGTAATAATTACTAAAATTAATTACTAAATAATTACTAAAATTAATTATTAAAATTCATTTATTTATTCTCATATTAAATAAAAGCAATAATTGTTGCACTCGTGTGGTCCTAAATTTTTCTGTAGGTAGTACAGGTCAGTATTGGGAAAGGCTGCAAAATCCTGGTGTTTTGATGGGACTGGCAGATGTGCATTCCTCCAGCTGCACAGGATAGAAATGCTGTTCGCCCAAGGTCCAATAAAACTTTATATCATCTGTGAATGAATCATAGCATCACCATTTTTCAAATGTGAAAGTGTTCAATATGTCCTGATTTTGCACTGATCAAAACTTCACTGGTTTCTGTCAGAGTAAAGCAGGGGATCTGAACAAAAGAAAACCACATAAAAGTAAATCTAGCAGAGAGAATACATAAATTAAATGGCATGTTAGCTGACTACAGTCCTCTAAAATGGATTAAGGGATCAGGTCACCCAATGCCTCAGGACAACTTCTCAAATTTGAAATACCCTGGTGTTCACCATCAGTAAACGTCCTGATAGAGCCTTCTTAAAAAACAGGAACCCTAACTGATCATCCCCTCTGGAAATGTACATAAAAGTCACAGAAACAGTTTAAAAAATAATAATAGAATAATAGGTTATTTACAAGTCAGTCTTTGACCAAAGGCCAAATCTCCATCTACTGATGTGGAGTGGCAGTTCTTGAAACCTTAGGCTAACATGTTGCTGTATTCACAAGCTTTAAATAATTTTCCTTTGAAAGCGGGAGTTTAGAACCCTCGGTAAAGTATGCAGGCTTCACACGGAAATCCAAATCTGAAGTGCTTGCTCTGCAAAGCATTTTGTATTATACACCTGGGGCATAACATACATGAAAGGCTTTATATGATTCACCTCATCTCCCCACATAACCTTGTATTTTTTAAATCTTTTTCACTTAGTGAGAACAGAAAGATCACTTGTAAAGATTACAGGAAAAAATACAGAATCTAGAAAATGGCATTTTTTTGCTTTAGGAGTAAACAGGGGGTGGTTAAATCTGATTGTTTATCTCAAACTTTGTGCCAGCTTTGCCGTGGGCTTGTTCACAGATCTTCTCTCCTGCCATCGGGATGAGCCAAAGAACCTCCATTTGCACGAGCATATGTCCCACTAACGGGTCCTAGGGGTTCCCCTTGCAAACAATGTCCCAGTCCCAGTAAATGTGACTAAACAGCAAAAATGACTTATGCCAACTGTGATAGGTAAGATATAAAACAGAGAAATGGAAATAGGATGGGCAGTTTTTCCATACAGAGAGCTGCCATTGTTTTCCAACTTAGATCTAATGCCCATTCATTCTAAGAAAACCCTGTTGATGTGCAATCCATTTTGAACAGACAAGTACAGTTTGATGTGGTTTGTTCTTTGCAATCAGTGGCAAATATGTTTGGCAACTAGTATCTTGTTAATGCTCAGGTATCTCCCAGCCCAGTAACTATTAAGGAAACAAGTAACAGAACTTTATTTTTCAACTGTTGAAAAATATCCAGATAAATAAACTTTTATCATTAGAATAAAAATCTATCACCTATTGTAAGTGCACACTCTAGGTCATTCTTCATCTGCACTTCAGGCGAAAGAGGTGTTTCACCCAGCCTTCAGCCCTGCTATCATCAGACCACAAAGCTGACAGCAGAAGGGAAGGTTATTGTCCTGCTGCCACCGCTCGCGATGCTGTCGAGTTGCCCTGTATTAGAGAAACTTCAAGGCTGGTTGTATAGTTGCCTTGTAAAGTAACAGCAAATAAATATGTGAAGTCAAGACCCAATATCACCATCCTGACTTTAACTCTGCTTCTTATTATAGAAGCCACCACGTGGGCTCAGTCTTGTACAACAGAGTATTGTACAGGCTGGTAAAAAGAGGGTGATATGCACATGGGCGGGTGGATATCACAAAGTCAGAACACTGTTGACTTCAGCCCAGGTTATTTTCCCTGTTGCATCCTTTGCCAGTGGTTCAGAAGCTGTCCTACTCCTGGCAGCACCAGCACTAGGAATATTCCCCATATCTGGTATCATTACACAAGGAATTAAGGATCGAAGAGAAAAAAAGTCAAGATAGGGGCTTTACATCCTTTGGCACTCCCTGTCAATGGGCTGCAAATTAGTTTAAAAAGCAGAGCCACAAGAAAAAAGATCAAACCCAGTGACAGGATGCAACCAGCTGGTATTCAGCAAGGCTCAGGGGTGGGAGTGAGATAGCTGTAAACCACCTTTGCTCCACTCTTAATTTAGTGCTGATCTTGTTCCAGTTTAAATTGGAGAATCCTGACGGCTGCTATGAGTTATAGGAGTTGCCAGCATTATTGCAAGGTTTTCTTCTTTCTGCTGTTTGCAAAGTGAAAGGTATGCAAGGAAAGTATCTTGTGTCAATCACAGGCTGAGATTCTTTTGATGCTGGCATTGACTTAAACTTTTATACTGTTTTAATATTTCACATCTAACTTGTGACAAGAGCAATAACAATTAAATTAAAATAAATAAACTGGTTGTCTTTAGATGTACCTTATCAACCTCAGTCCTTCTAAACATCTCTTTATGATTTTGCCACCAAACTATCAAAGACATGATTCAAAAAAGGTGGCTGCTTAAAGTCGTCATGGTGATGAATTTGATCCTGAGCATTCTGTTCCCGCTCAGCACAAATACTGAGCCATTAATTCTTAGCCATGACTTATGCCACTGGCAATTAAAGCAGGGTCTGGCACAGAAATTTTTGAAATTAAAAAATACAATGTCTTGTGGTGTGTCACCACATTGTGCTGTTTTTTAATCCAATAATAACAGAAAATATACGAGTGAAATGGATGAAGAAGGGAAAGAAGAGTAGACGTGGCGTTTAAGGAACTGGTCATCACACTTCCTTCTGTGTTATTTTTTTCAGATAATGTCCAGTCTGCCCACTGAATGCCCTGTGATACATCGACTGTTTTGGTCATCATTGGTGTGTGCTGATGAAATATAGCTTTACCTTTGCTCGTACAATCCTATGTCACTTCTCAGCAATGAAATCAGTTCATTATCCATTTTCACGATTATGGTCTAATTCAAGAAATCATTTCAGCATACACCTAATTATGTACTTTGTCAGAAAGGTCTTAACACCTCTGTGGTGTTAAGCATCAAGTTCAAAAGGCAGTGATCACAATCATCTGGTTTACAAATGTAGTCCATGAGGTTTCAAGACCAGAGGTGGTCTCAGGAGTATGTTGAGTCTCAAAGGGCGCTGATTTGATGCTGCAGTTTGAGTAGCTGGGCACCAGCATGTCCTTCTGCCAGTTATCAGTCCTGACCTCTAGACTTTCAACAGCAAGCTGTGTTTCCTGTTGTCTGACTGTTGGCATGAAATTAAGCTATAGACTTTACCTTCAATGTTACTGGCAATTTCCTGTTTTTGTGGGAACTGTCTTTGGTCAAATCATAAGACTTATTATTTTTTAATTATTTCACAGTTTGAGCATTTGTGAAGGCAGGATGATGTGGGAATCTCTTATTCATGTGGTTGTTTTCTTTTAGAGGAAGAAAAAAGCATTTAATTCATTCTCACCAAACCCTTGTGAATGGTTCTAAGAGAGTCAATCTTCTGGAACTTCTGTTCATGTCTCCTAAAGCAATAATCGTACTTTACACTTACATAGCACCTTGCATGTGAGGAAGTCAAAAAAGGCAAAGGAGAGCAGATTCCCGAGATTTTGACAGAAGAAACCAGAGAAATTCTCATGGGACTCGGAGAGTTGTCGAGCAGGGATAGAAAATAAAAAGAGTGAGAAGATATTTTTTCAGGTTCTGCATCTTAGCGAAAATAGAAGTTCTCTGGGGGACTTCTCTGAAACTTGTCAAAAAACTGCAATCTAGCTATCCCAGGCTAATGACAGTCATCAATGAAACTTGATTTTCTTTCAACTGTCAGGTTGAAGAAATAGCTAAAAGCAAGAGTGGAAAGATATATTCTTTTTTTATTTTCAGATTTTGGGGTTACTTTTACCTGATGATGATCATTTTGCTCTATGAAGTTGCACAGAGAAATAATAATAATTTTTAGGATTTCTGCCTAGATGGTAAGGAAAGTTCTTTAATTATGGGAAACTCACAGCTTCTTGGAAGTCCTAGCTCTATTTCGACCCCATTACAAACACACTTCTACACGGACATAAAAAAGCATAAGAAAATATTTTCTCTTTCCTAACATTTCCGATTATAATTTCAGAACCCAGTTCGTACCTCGGTTTTTGCAATAAAAAAATAATTCAAACAATAGACATTGGAAAATTGTTACTGCATTATTTCAAAACATTTTAGAGTTTACCTATGCTAAGAAAGTTTGCAGATTTTTTAAGATTAGTAATTGTTATCACAAATAAAATAACTTTAATTTCCTTAATTTCTATCACTTAAAAAAGTTTACCATTCCTAAAACTATTTTAACATCACTCACTTTTAACAGATGTCACAAATCAGAAAAGTTCCATAAATAAGTACACTGAGCAATTTATAGCTGAATATCATTCTAAACCACCTGGTTGCAAAAAAATATTTATGCACAGTTGTGGATTTAATTTAAAAATATTATCCTACATATTTTATATTACATTTCGTGTAATATAAAATTTAAATTAACACCTGTTAAGGGTTGAGGGACTGAGGTATCCACT
>NW_010396652.1:0-5869 GCF_000710305.1 Buceros rhinoceros silvestris
GGCGCTGGCGGAACAGGGCCCTGGGAAGTGCAGGGGCTGTCAGATCATACACAGCCCCGGGGCTTTATTGTTTAGGAAGCCTTTATTCGATGACCGGGAAGCGGAGAACTTGGGGTTGCTGAAAAAAATGCGGTAGGGAGTATGTAACTGATGTGTTAAGATTTCAACCGAATTTTATGATGGTGTGAAGGAAGCTGATCCAGTGACCTTTACACGTGTGAGTGATTCCGTTTCAGGTAACATCCCCACGCGTGCAAGGCGGGATTGTAAAAGGGAGCAAAACGAACGTATATTTATTAAACATTAAAAGCTCAGCCTTGATGTGCTGAAAAGAAAAACCGGACCAAAATGAACTGACTTGCTAAACATCCTGTTTGGGGTGGGGGTGTGTAATTATACATTGCTAATTAGTTTTACTCTTAAAGTCTAGATGCCTCATAGATGAGCTAAAGTGGACCATGTGGAAATGGTTTTAATTTTTGTAATGAAACCTCTTATAAGATGCGTGGAATCCCTCAGAACATAGTAACATGTTCAGGACAAAGTTAACTGTAAAGAAGAACAGGAATTGGAAAGAAAACCGAGAAACTCCCAGATCAACAGGCAGGACATGGTGAATATTCTACTGGTTTGGTTTTTTTCTTTTCAGCCTCAGCATTTAATATCATTAGTAGTTAACAGAAAAAAAACAGGTGGGAAAAGTTCTTTACGGAATCAAGTCAGACAAAAGAGGGAGCTCTTCCTACACCTGTCCAGCTCTTCCCTGTGATTACAAAGACCCTGATTCAGCAAAATAATTCCTTTGTAGGAATGTACCTAAATGCTTTCCTAAATAGCAAGCCTTGTTGGGGGGTGGTAGTTCATAGCCTTGCTCTAGTTACTGGGAATTGACAAGACAAATTCATGCTGATGTGGGTTTTTTACAAGACTGGAAGAGGAAGAAAAGTCAATGACAATGTAAAAATTTTGTCCAAAGCTGACTATGGAGAATAGTGAAAACAAAAAGCAGCACCACCTCACCTGTGTTGTGGGAACATACGCCATTTATTCAATGGCATATTTAATTGAGAAGAATAAAGTAAAATAGATACTAAAACCATTTGTAAATTAGAACACAGTGAAGTACGCTCTAAAACTATTGAGCAGTTTGACAGAACTGTCTGAGGTGGTCCTGAATCTAGTTGACAGGTTTGTGTCAAGGGTACCAGTCCACAAATTCTAGTACTTTGAATAAAAATTGTGCACACTTTCTGTGATTAACTCTTGCCGAATGTGATACTATTGTGTGTAGACGGATGTTTTCTTACAGCAGTCACTCTAACTGCTGTCTAAAAGGACAGTGGTCCTTTGGGCGGTGCTTCCTGATTATCACGTGGGTAGAATTTCCTCGCAAGGGTTGGTGAAAGCAGAAGGATTTTCTGCTTAATTGCTCCAGTTTTGTTGATGGTCCTTTGTCTTTGTCCAGTTCTGGGTCAGTTAAGGCAGTGGCAAACTTTCCCCTCACTCTACACTGCAAGATGAGGGTCCAGATGTTTGTTCTTGGCATCACTCTTTCATGCTTCTCTATACTGGTGTAGGAAGTGCTAATTTGAGAATCTGGTGACAAGGGTTTATGACTGAGAATATTAATTTCTAACTTAGATCTCTAACTTGGTTTTGTAGAATTAAGTCTGTGATAATATGTAGAGTTTGTATTTTTATATATTGTTATAATTGTGTGTATATGTAAGCATATACATATATAAATATATATATATACACACAGAGGTGGTAAAACCCTACTTGATGTTAAGAGTTTATTGGATACCACAAAGATAGATAGATAGATAGATAGATATACACACACGTACACAGAGAACCTTAATTCGAAAGTTCAAGTTTTAAAGTTCCTTTGTTGTTTGTGACCAACTGCGGTTCAACTAATAAAACTTAGAGATACAAAAATTGCCCCAAGCTAGGTGATCAGGTGAGGTCTATCAACTAGATAAAAACTGCCTGAGTTTGTAGCTGTGAAAGCTACCACCAGAGTTATTATTTGGGTAATTGTTGCGTAACCACAAATCTCATGATCGTAGTCAATCTGTCAGTTAATAGATGGTCTGGAGTCTACTTTTGCAGTAAGCCTAAACAATCAACTGCCAAACTGAGGGTTTCTAGTGACGTAGACCTTGAGATGATGGAAGTTCTCTGAAGTCCTCTGGTTGCTGTCCTTTCTGTGAAGTTTGCGTATTGCCAGCACAGTCATTTTCCAACTGCTGCTTTCGGTCGATTTTAAATTAATAAACAAGCGCAGTTGAAATGCAGTGTGAAATGTGGAAAAAAACCCAAAGTAACAACAAGGAGAAGTTATTCTAATTTCTCTGCTTTTATTAGAGACTTTTGCTGCAGACTCATGTGACTGTAAAATTCTCTTCCTGGAGGCATCTGCAAAACTGTGGTATTCGTAGATAGTTAAGAATTTTCAAAATACGTTCTACAAGGATTTGTACTAATTGTTGCTAAGTTATGTGGCTGCTGATTGCGATAAGAAGGAAATATTTCATTTTCCAAGATTCAGATATTATACCGTGAAATGAGACTCCTTGTCACGTGTTGGCTAATCCAGTCGTAATAGCTGGCGACTTTTGTATACACGCCAGGGTGACCAGCCTCCCCGCAGTTCTCACCCCAACTCACAATACCCCAGACATACGCCACATTTTCTGCATCAAAACAGACCAAGGGTCCTCCCGAATCGCCTTTGCAACTGTCTATGGAGCCGTCATAAGTACCTGAAGCAAAAGAGGAAATAAAAAGCAAAAATAAGTTCATATACAAGCTAGCACACAAACCAGAGCTGAGCAAGTTTTTCAGGTCTGTGTCACTTCCTGACAGATGTTTCAGATGTTTGCCTAATGTTCACTGGTAAAGGAGGTTCCTAACCACTTTGGTCTATTACTTCACCCCTTTTTTTTTTTTTTTCCAAGTGCGGGGTCTCTCTTTACATTTATGGTTGGCCTGCATTCTCATTTGCTTTGATGTTGGTGATGCAGGTCCTGTTTTACCCATTTTATCCTGTTTTTCTCTCTTCTAGAGAAGAATGCAGCCATACTGCCTGTTATATCATTAGAAGTAGCTCATAAAAACTGAGCAAAAGTGGGGGGGAAAAGGTAAATAGAAGCTATTGTAACATGCGTAAGCCTACACGTCTGCCTTGGGTGTCCTCTCTGCCCAGAAATTCACTGGCCAGTTTCATTTCTATAGAGCTGTTCAGAGAGGCAGAGGCCTCAAAATTATTTTCTCTACCAGTTTTATGAAAATAGGTGGGGAGGTACAAGAAGGAGACCGTGAGAATGCTGGGATGGGAGGAACTGTCTCCAAGTGCCCTCGGACAAGGTCTTGGACACAGCGTGGGCCTTTTGCAACACCAGAGAGCAGCCCTGAGGCACGAGTGCGTAGGATCCAGTGCCCTTTGTAAGTTTTCATGGAACTACTTGTTTGCAGTTCAGCAAAAATAGTGCTCATGAGAAAACAAATTAAGAGTGAAGGAGGTGATCTAAACAGAAACGCTGCTACAGCCCTAGAATATGATTTGTGCTTTGTCCTATATACTCAGTAAAAGTTTATGAATTTCTAACACCCTTGCTACACTTTTCTGCTTGGTTGGTTGACCTAGTATGAGGAATCCCACACTAAGGATAAGTCTCCAAGTTTTAAAAAATGTAACCTCTTTCTTGAATCTCTACATTACTGAGAAATGGGTTTGTGAACTTTTCAGGGTTGGAATTACTATTCCACGATTTTATTGCCTCTACTCAGTTTAATTAATATTTGCTTGTATAACTAACTCCTGTGGATACTAGCCCTTAATTCCAAAGTTTGTATTTGTATCAGGGAGGGGAAGCTAACCCCAGATAACCTTTTCCTGATGTCCTCCCCTGCGATACTGTCCTTGTTCCCTCCTGCTAAAGTGTGATCACTTGGAATACACTGAAGACCAAGGAGATAAGCTCTGGAACTGATGCAGTAGACAAACCCAGTCTCTTTATAGATGTCATGCTGAATTTATCACAGATAATTTAGCTTTTACATCTGGCTCGTGTTTTTCTCATTAAGTAGTTTGTTTAAATATTGTCTTTGGTTTTTGATTTAAAGAACACTTGAAAAACTATCTGTCCTGTAATTTGAATACTCATCGCTCTTTTAGTCATGTATTTGGCAATACCTTTCGTAACTTGAGAAGTGAAAAATGCGTATTCAAAATCCTTATTTTAGTACTAGGAGTGACAACCCGCTTCCTGGCCAGACTCATCTTTGTTTGAAAAGTTAATTATATTTCTCCTGAGATGCTGTGTGTGGGTTATAGCAAGTATCTAAGCAGATGAATAGTCATGTTGTAGTCAAGAGGACTAATGTGATCTAAGACAGGCACTGGCTTAAATGTGTTGCTGAATCAGACTCAAATACAGTAAAGGCAGGGAGTTCCGTGGCTGTACAGTGCTTGTGTATTTAGCAAACATAACTCACATCGCATGCTGAAATTTGCCCACATAATCATAGAAATTTGGCATCCTGTCACCTTAACTCTCTTCATAAACAAATGGTTAGATTTATTTATACGTGATCTGGAAGGTCTTTTCCACTATAAACAATTCTATGATTCTGTATATACAGTGGTGGATGCATCGAGGCTCCAGTGGCTGGCATTTTGCTAACGGTGATACTGTGGCAATCTGTTTATTATCTTTCCCAAATCTAAAAGATCCCCAGCCAGTGCATCTGACCTTATAAACAGCAGGTTTGATGGTAGAGAAATTATAGTAAGAAAGTTGATGCTTGCCTGCACATGCCATTTTTTTAAAAAATCTTCCTGGATACAATTCAGAACAATTCTCAAATAAATTGATATTGCCCCACTTGAGGATAAACTGTTTGGCATAACCTAGAAAAGAAAAGAATACACTTTTCTAAATTAAAAATTGTGAGTACATATTAGACCATAAATTGAAAATTATGTATTCACTTATCTACAGAATATAATCTTCAACATTATAAACCAGATACCTTAAACTGCCACTAACAATTACCCATATGAATTGCAGTACATTGGCCATATGTTTGAAAATAAAAGCAGAGTGGTTTAAATGCAGTGTGAAATACAGTACTTCCACTGTGTGACATTTTCACCCTTTCCCTTTCCTTGTCTTCCTGATTTTTTTTTTCCTGTTTTCCATATCGAGGTTTTCAGACACTGGGAAACTGGTATATTATTGTCTGTGAAATGGAGATGTGGCTTTTGTGATCATCCTTATTAACTTTTTTTCAATTCTACTCTGTCTTTTGGGCTGAATGGACCAGATGTCGAAGATACAGGTGAACTCTGTATTCACAAGGTTAAGGAGATTCTCTGTTTTGTTCTCTATCTATTTGCTAGTAATTCCCAGCTTTGCATTTGGTTTATGGACTGCCACTGAGTATGGACAGGAGAAGCTTCACAACCAGTATGTGGTACCTCCAACATCAGGCTGTAATCACTGTGATACAGAACCACTTCTCACATCTTTGAAAGCGTGATAACAGCCTTCTCGGGGCTAAACTCAAACACAGCTGAGACAGATGTGCTGAGTTTCCTAACTGTTGGCTGCAGCTCAGATCCTTCTGGCCAGGGGGCAGAGGACAGGCTGTGACTATGGGCCACCATGATCTACTAACTCCTACTTGTTAAACGTTGTTACCAGGTCTCCACAGCTAATGTAAATCTTAGATTGACAAAAGGAACGTTTCTCATTGTTGGGGTAGTTTTCAACCAGGGGATTCCTCCGGATCCATTTACTAGGTGGCTGAATAGCAGAGGAAGCAGTACAGAAAAGAGGACCAACAGTGGTAGCCG
>NW_010396652.1:5974-18162 GCF_000710305.1 Buceros rhinoceros silvestris
AATGCCGAGCCACAGCCTATTTCCTGTACTCAGTCTCTTCTGAGTGCTTTGTGCACAACTACTCTTCAGCCTTCTCAAAATGAAAGCTCACCACAATGAGAAAACAAGTGATACAAATAACGCATTCTTGTAGTAAGCATTAAAGCAAATACCTTTCTCTAGTCCCCAGCCAGAAACCTTGCACCTGTCACCAGCCTTGAACATGTGCTCTGACCAAGGGATGCAGGCAGGTGTGCTTTGTGCCACGGAGCACTCTCCTGCCGGTCCAGGAGAACCTTTCAGTTGCAGCAGAGCAATGTCATTTTCATAAGTCGATACATTATAATTTTCATGGATTATCAGTTTTTTTACTCTGAAAGTGTCTGCCTCTTTGTCATGCTCTATAGTACCCAACAGTCCAGTCCAGACAATATACCGATGAATTCGATTTGCCCTGGAAAGAAACGGTGAAATAAAATATATTTTGGTATTAACACAGTACTGTACATTTCATCTAGCTGTAAATTTCTGCATTTTATCAAAGTTTCTCTAGAATAAAAATTCATACTATATAGATACAGTTTCTTTCTGGACTTGATGTCCAATTTTTTTCTGGCAGGTGACACTTACTGAGTACCGCAAATGACACTAAAAAATAGTAAAGACCTGCCTCTCTGTTTCATGCTGTGGCAAAGAGAAAGCAGGTGTTGATGCCTCTCTGATTTCAAGTGAAAGAAGAGTGAGCAGATGTGGATGGGATGCTGGGACTGGCAAATCTTCCCTGCCTGCTGTTGCTTGTTCTGGGGAATATGCAACCCCAGGGACATTCTCAGGGAGCAGATTCTGGGCTTCCCAAAGGTAGAGATGGGGAAGAGAGAAGGTCCCGTGTATCTCCCTTGCAAGCAAAGTGGTTATGGTGAACTTCCCCTGCCTGCCTACTCTGACTGAAGAATGCCGTGTCACTTCAAACTCAATTACTTTCTCATCTTTCTATTCACTGCCAAAATACTCTACTTTCTCTGAATCTTCCCCATCATTAATGAGGTTGAGTCAGTGTTTTAAATGGTTTTATTCAATAGGCAAATAGGATTTCATAAACAGGTAGCTAAGAAGAGCAATAATAGCTAAATCAATTGTCCTGCCTTGCAAGAAGAAAAGAGTTTCCCAGTTTGTTGTTTTTACCTGACGCAGTGTGCAGCAGTCAGAACCCAACAGCCACCAATGTAAACCCCTCCACAGTACACTGTTGACCCTTCATTACCAATGTCTTTAATTGCCACTTGCCAAGGGAATTCACCCTATTCAAACAACAAACACCCAAACAATGTGAAATCATCATAATTGTACTATTTTTAGTGCATAAAGGAAAACACACTTCTTGGTATCACCTCATCTCCTTGACTGTATCTGACTGTAAATAAAAAATCTGCTATCCAGAAATTCTGAATTAGGCTCCATCTGGTATAAAGGATGTATATTCTACAATGCAGTAATTTTGTTCAATCTTCTGACCTTGTGCCATGTCTCCTTCCCTCCAGCTTTCTATAATGAAACCCCTTGTAGCCAGAGAAACAGACGTAGAATCTGACCTGGTATGATCAAGTATAATGTTTTTTACTGTATTCCGTTTCAAAGGCACAAATTTAAATTCCATTTTGTCAGATTTGTTATTTCTATAGTTATAGTCTATTGTTATGTCTATGTTACAGTATTAAGTATTTTGCTGAATAATTTTCAACGTGTACTCGTACTGTAATGCTCCATTTTGCCACTCCACATTTTACTTTATAAACTGTGCTTCTCTTTCGTTCAGTGCAATGCCACTGCTGCTGCAAAACTTGAAATTAGTGTTGTAGCTGATTTCGTTATTTCCAAACATTTTAACAGGAGGACAATAATAATCTATTTAAATTGATGCTGAATGAATTCGTATCTGCTAAGACTTTTTTTTACCTTTCTTGCAGTCTGCCCACCTACGATTCTTTTCCGTCGAGTTAACGTGTAATTTGTAAGACCGCAGTGTACTTGGGGAAGAAGTGTCTTTATCATTTTTCTTTCTTTAACAAAAAGGAAAAATGTGTCTCAGAATTCAGGTATCCATACTCTCTATCTGGAGACAGGTTTATCTTTATCTTGAAAAATTCAGGGCTGTGAATATGCCAGTAGTTGAAGTAGCAAGCAGGAAAGCAAAGGCAAATTTTGGCATCTGTTGTTGCTTTGAAAATTGCTTGTGTCTTAGCATCATGTTACTTCTCTTCATTTTCTACTGCTGCTTGCATTCAGGCAAATAATTTTAAAGCAGTTCCGCTAGATTTGCTGAGAGTTTACCTCCACCAGTTGCAGATGTGGGTCCTCAGCCAGGATGAATTATAATGGCATTCTTTAAATTAGTGGAAAGTGAGATAAATAGTAAGTCCCAGAGTATACATCACTAAGTCACAGAGTCCAAATCTCTGAGTGTTCTGGATCTGGTCAGCTGTCTGGTAGCTAGAAAGCTGCTAATAAGAGGCTATGCTGTCGTTTTTGGAGGGTTAGTTACACGTACCTTCATCCATACTGTGATTTTCAGCAGCTTTGTCTTTGCCTGTATTAGAATAACAAAATACTTAAAATATTGGCAAACATTTATATTTGTTCTATTACTTGAATATATGTTTGTGTGCCAAAATCGTGGTACATGTTTTAAATGCATAAGGGTACCGCATTTCACGTGGACCAGCAATACTCTCTCAGCCTGGGGCCTGATGTTTCCTTTCCTACTAGACACTCTTTGACTGCCTCAGCCTACAAATGACCTACAGCCAGAAGGTACTGATTCACAACTACTTGACATCTACTCTGTTTTCCTTGCCTAAGGAGCCCTTCTGCAAAGCAACCCTGAGAAATGGCCCTTTTTTGTTTTTTGATCTCTGAAGTGATATCCCATTATCCTCCACCAGGAAATAACAGAAATTCCTTCTACCCCATCAGCCTTTTGGAGCTTCCTAAGGCCCAAAGGAGCATTAGGTAACAGGAATATTTTTTTTTTCCAATTTAGATGATACTGTTGTGTACTATGTGCCTCCTTTAATGGGGTAAGGGTATTCAACATGAGAGGAAAATTAAATGCTTCCTGAATCTGGATTGTCAGCTTTTATTCAAACAATATGCCCATTGAATTCAGATCCTAACTGGAGGTTGGGGGTTGGACTGTTCTCATGTTACTGACAGTAATGTTTACATTTGGAGTTCAGTTTACCTTCACCAGTTACCAACAGTGTTTACTTTTTGGCTTTAGACTTTGTATCTTATCAGAGCAAGAAAAAACATTCTAATTTAAAACCAAATCTTTTCAACAGTGAGGGGAACAACACAGCAGAATTGCTATGCTGACAAACTAGTTGAATTCCTCATTTGTGAGGAAAACATTCCTGCCTGCCCTGTCTATGCTTTCTTCACAAAAACGGGGTACTAGTTTGATAGATGGCCACATACGCAAAAGACGTAATCTGCCTTACGCCTCCTAAACCATCATCTGTTTCCTCCTTCCTTTAGTTTTCTGGCTATTCTTTTCTGTAAGGAAAGGGAGGGAAAATACATAACCTTTTCTTCCTACTCTGCCTTACATAACACTGGGAAGACAAATTCTCGCCTGCGTTTTGTTTTTGCTAATCTGTTAAATAATTTAATAATAGGCATTTTGCAGTTTCATGTTATAAGTGAGCAGAATGAAAGGAAAAACCAAAAACGTCACTCAGAGGGAAACCTGCACAGAGAACTCGAGCTTCATCCTCTCCTGTGAGGCAGTCAATTTCTTTGTTACAGACGTTCTTATTTGGAATACAGATATCTGACCGACAGTGGAAACTGTTGTCTCTGCACTCTGTAACACAGGAGAATGACAAATGTAAATCGCAGGATCATGTTATTCAGCAACCGCACATAATTAGAGACCTTTTTACAATACAAACACATTATAATAGCCATGTTACTGGGGACTCAGCTGCTCAGAAACAGCTCACAAAAAGCAGGCTCTGTAAGTGTAGAACTAAATGAATACTTGGTTCTCCTCATCTTCCAATCTTGACGTTTTAAGACTCAAAAACTGTATTTCTGTTTATCAGTTCAGTACTATACTTCTGGACTTTGTATCACTCCTTATCGGTGTCATCCACAACACTCAACCGCAGCCAAAGGACCCCCAGTTTTACCAGCATCACTGATCATCTCACATGAGGAATTTATGATGCTTGGGACAAATTTCCCGCCCATGGCTTCTGGTTGAATGAGCTAAATGCAGGGTTAGGAATCAAGATGTCTCTTTTGAAGATACTGGATTTAATAAATTATTTCTTCTAAAATTCTTGACTATATGAAACATTATTATAAAGCTGAGAACCCTTTTCCTTTTAATTCGTGTGATCATTTCATAATCAAAAGCAAAGCAGTGCTTGAATTTATTGCAGGGCTTTTTAAGCTACTTTATAATCTTATGTCATTCTACTATTAAAGAATACATGTCTTTAATAGAAAAGAAGATAGTTTTCTAAAATTATCCAGAGATCCCAATATGATCCAAAGACCACTGAACTCGGTTGAAATACTTCTTTTGATTCCAGGAAGCATTGTTTTCAGCCCATACAGCTCAAACAGCACTGTTTTGGTCAAGTGGAAACTGAATAAACGTCCTCTGAATATATGAAGCCATGGGAACTTATAATTTTTTTGTAAAATGCCTGTGACAGTGTCTCCACGATTATCAGATTAGATTTACTGACAACTGTAAAACTATAAAATTAAGGTTATTTAGGGATAGTGATGGGATTTGTAACCCTCATTACCGTTTGGCACCTGAAACCCAACTTCTGAAAATATTCTGCATTCAGGTCATGCTAAATCTATTCCTTATTTCTAATCAAAATTATTACTGACACTTCAGCTGGAATTGCAGATGCTGAAAGAACGACTGCTGATGAACAAGCAATGTGACAGGAACTGTTCACAGATATTCTGTGGATAATCTTGCATTAATAATAAATTTAAGAGAGATCTTACTTTGGTTTAAAGATAATTCATTGGACAAACAGTGTCTTTATTTAATTACTATCAATTTTCCCCAACTAAAATTTAATTTTCTTTTTAACCCAGCTCCTTTTTTGTATCGATGTTTAATAACCTCCCAAATAGTCTCCTTGTATTTCCTCATATGCTGAGGAAACCTAGATTCTTAGAGATCACTTGCCAGCTACAAAAAACTATATTCTGCTTACTTTTTTTTTTCCACATGCATAAACTATGGTTTAGTTGCTTTAATGTAGTGACTTATTGGAAAAGAAACTTTAACTGCCACATCACCGTAAAAAAATTTTGGGGAGTGGTTTTCTACTGAAATGATTTTGAAACAGCCGAGAAAGGATATTATTACCTCTACAGCACAGTTCATCACTCAGGTCTCCACAGTCATTGATTCCATCACAGGTTTTATTCAGAGAAATGCACTTCTTGTTGACACATTGAAACTCACCACCTGAACAAGCTGTGCAGCATGATGAAAATGTAGTTAGTGTGGAAATGTCTATAGGTTCACAACTGCCTGTGGAAATACCCTGCTGTGCACTGTATTCTATCAGCAGTTTGGCCTATCAACAGCAGGCATTCTGGGGACCAGTAATGTATCTTTTTTATTGTTTTAATCGCCTTCTCATCAAGCTTTCAATGTGACCGCTTATTTTCCTCATCCAACTTGCAGTAGCCTGGCAAAAGGGTACTTCCTCATTTCTTCTAGACAAGGACTAAACCAGAAATGATTGGTTCAAACCCACTGTAAATGATTCAGGTGTTTAAGATGATGGATGCTCTCCCTCTAGAAGGAAGAACGACTTCTAGAAGGAAGTCATTCAGCGTCTGTGAACTCCTACTTTTGTAGCATAAAAAACCCCTGAGGGGATTCACAGCTCCGCTGCCCAGCAGCATCTCAGGCTGGTGCTTATCAGTGCCAAAGACAGCCCACTATAGAGAACCGGAAGCTGCTAGAAGTCAAAACAAGGACTTGATTCCCCTTACATAAGGGAGAAGCTGAGGAACATCAAAACTCCCCAGAAGACAAGTTGAGTTCTGCTACAGTCATGCTTGTCTGGCTACAGTGCTACTAGTGTCCTTATTGATCTCCCTCATAGACAAAGAGTGAGTAGAAGGTTGTCACCTGTCTCCTCAGCAGTTAACCTGTGAGAGACAAGACTTGTGGGATACAATATACCTCAGTACCCTTGGAAGGGATGGGCAAACAAACAGAATCACGGGTTAAATATATTTACTTTGGGGAATGCTTGTAAGCAACAGTGATTTTTCCAAGCTCATAAACTAAAGACTGTCTCGACTCAAGACTGCCTCAGTTGTCTTAAAGTCTGCAAAAGGATTATTTAAAAAAATCAAAAGGTTTCAGCGCAGGTTTGCTGTGGTTGAGAGTTCAGCAAACTAGGTCCCAATTATTTAAAATAAACATAAAATGTAAGAACCCCAAACAAGTAGAAAACTAAAAAACCAACTAACCTCTGAGATTTTCTTGGCACTGGAGGCTAACAAGTCCCATATTACTATCTCTTGGTTTCACCTCTATGTGACATTCAGCAAGACTTGTCTCTAGGCCCCTGCAAGTTATTTGCAGACAGTGCAATGAATTCGAAGCAGGTTCTGCGATGCTGGGATTGACTTGGTAATATTCAGCACCTCTGTGAAGATACAAATAATAATAACAAATTCTATCATTTCACAATGGATTTTCCACTGCTTTAATTGTTCAAGATTTGTATGATTTTCCTCAGCGTTAAAAAATTTTGGTCACAGCTAAGAAAAAGAGCAGACTTCCCATGGAATCATCTAGGGGTAAGAAGGAAATGTTTCCTTTGGATGAAAAAAAAGTGCTGATTTTTGCAGGTTACTGCACAGAACTGTCCCCAAATCCATACGTAGCTCTATGTCTGTCACTGTGTATCATAATGGAGAGGAAAGTCTCGTTACTCAGCAAAACTTTTAAGGTCAGATCTCAGTGTGGACACAGCTGAGCCATAATTTGGAAATGATCCTGCACAGGGACAGGTATCCTTCATGTCACGGAAACCAATGCATGTTGAGGAAGTCCAGGCCGCTGCAAGGCTGGGATGAATCAGTTTTATCTCCCTTGGTTTTACCTGAGTGGTATCATCCTAACAGTGTATGTGTCCTCTATCTTACAGAAATATGGATCGAGTAAATAAGTAACCAGGGGGGCTTACAATGGGACACCAGGGCTGACTGCTCTGTCCCAGGACAAACACTTCTCTGCAATCTAAAGAGATACTGATCAGGACTAGGAAATACTTGCTTCTCATCTAGAGGGGACAATTTAGAGCACTGCAATGGCATTTTTAGTCTTCAGGCAGGGTTGGGGAGGCAGCCCTACCTGACTAAGTTAGATTTCTTGTCTATGTGTAAAATTATCACGTACAGGATATCGAGCTGACTCTTTATGAGGAGCTGAATGTGCAACTCGCGTCATCAGTGTGGTCGCAGGAAAAGAACAAGCTCTGTGTGGCTTTAGCCATCCCTGGGGGCCAAAGCAAGCAATGGCAGTGGGGACAAGGGGTGAAGGAGAAAAAACATGTTACGTTTCTTGTTGGTCTGGCTAGTAGAAGTGGCAAAACAGTGCTGCACCCTGTTGTCAGCTAGTGTAGGAAACTTTTCTCTGCATACAGATTATTGCTCAGAGCCACATGAGATGGTCCTTTTCTGCATTTTCCCTTACTCAGACCTGAGAGAAAATCTCTGCATTGGTCTTCAGCTTTATTTAAAAAGTAAAACAATTATGATTTGTATAGTTGTAATCTGTAATAGAACACACCAGTCTGTTTTGACTTTCACTCTTGATTGTCAATTTAAGAATGTCAAATCAGAATATTGCAGCCAATACATTGTTTTTGAATTTTCTGTCGTAAATGTTGGCTTACTGTGACTGACACTTATGTCAGCATTATCACTTTTTCAGATCCCTTGCAGTGATCCAGAAATAAATTCTCCAAACTTACAATTCAAAGCCAAGGTACTTGCAAGCCACATTTGCTTCATTCATAGTCCATTCACTATCACATACAAAAATGTAATCCTTTTGATAGGAAGGTTTTACTTGAAGCAAACTTGAATCTCCATGACTCCCAGAGACTAAAAATGTTTCTGAAAGAAAAGAGAAATATAAAAATCCCCCAAATCATATTATATAGGTGTATCTAGTAGAAAGACAGCACCAAAACAAATCAGAAATAATTTTGTATTGACAGCCAAAGTTCATATGGAAAGAACAGTAGATTGGGAATCAGAAGCTTCAGGTATTATTCCTGATTTTTCTGAGGATTGACTTTATGGCTGTGAGCCAAAAAACCAAATTTTTCAAAATATACCAGTTTCAGGACAAATGAGGATAATGCTTCCTACCATGCAGGAGTACCTGGAGGTCTACTGAGGAAAGATCTCATAGTAGGTATATATATATACACACACACACTAAGCATCTTAGTATACTGACTTTCATTGGAGGACTTTTGATAACCAACCACTAACACTTCAAGTAAGATGGCCAGATCCTGCTTCTGCTGCCTGTGTAGCAATATTTTTGCTGTTTACGGTGGAGCTGAGGTCTGCAGCTTAACTTGGTGAAGCTGCATAGGGATCACACGCACACCAGGAACACACGAAGGCTTTTCAGTGGAATATGCAGAATTGAATTTTGCCACCCTGAGGGCAATCGGGTGAGCTGCTGCTTCTGAGGGGAAGGGAGGGATGGTTCTGGGACAGAGGCTGGACAGGAAAGCCCTGAGCCTTGCTGCTCCTGCTGTGTTCGTTGGCGGTGGGGCTGGAGGACAGGTAGGCACAGCAACTGCTAAGAGAGGCCACCCGCCTCGTTAGCTGGAGCCATTTCTTCCTGCACTCAGACTGAGGTTGAGCTGACAAAGCAGCTTGGTGCAGCCTAAAAAACAAGTGAGAACAAACAGGTGCTTGTCAGTACGCATACAGTTACTGGTTTGCAGGGTAATAGCCTTCTGTTCTGCTGAAATCCACAGCGTGAACACGATTGAGGTGAACAAGGCTTACCTTTTCCCCATGCACTCCCACACACGCCTCAGCAGCTTGACTCCATTCCTTGGTCTCTTGCTCCTGTGAGGTCTGTGGCTCACCCAGAAGACACCCTCTCTGCTAATCCTCTCCTGCTGTGCCTCCCACCATAGTTAACAACTTGCTTGGAAACCTCTGAGCAATTTCCTGTGTTTATTTCTTCCCTTTCTACCTGATGATTTGAGCAAGCTAGCAGCCACGGGGTGACTTGGGCCTGGCAATCACTTTATTTTTATGAAAATCAACAGATACTGCCCATTTTCAGTGACTTCTCATCTTCTGTTTCCTGTTCTTACTAGTGTAAGGATATGACAGACTTTCTGGGCTGTAAATAAGAAGTATCTCTTTGGCTACAAATGACAGATACATTTTGGAAAAGGAGGTGTTAATACCTTGAGACATGCACTTTCCCTTGTGCAGAAACTTTGCTTCGGGACGTTGACACTCGTAGCTCTTCAGGTGACAGTAAGTATGGAAGTTCCTCCCGTTGGTAGAACAAACCCAAGAGCCATTCTTTGGGCACTGGTAAGGAAGTTTACAAACGCATTTTCCCTCCACACATCGTTCCCAGGGATGACAAAAGACTTTCTCACAGGACTTGTGTGTGTATTGCTTGCTTAAGCATTCTTCTATGAGGTACATGTCTTGCTCAGCTGGCTGGGCAGGCTCAACCTGCTGAAACTGGTTTTCTTCAGCACTCTGCAATGCACAAAATAAAAAAAAAAAAAGGAGTAAAGACTAGGAACTAGAACTAGAAGCTCTGCAGATTCCTTATTGAACTGAACACAGTCTTCATTCATAAGCCTTTTCCTATCTTACGAGCACAAAGGTGCTAAATATAATTTATAGTGTTTATTCATATGGTCTTTGGCCACCTCATCTTTCTCAGTTTTTCTGAACTTTTTTTTTTTTTTTTTTTTTTTTTTATGATTTTGACTAGACAGAGACTTAAATTCCCTTGAAATTGTTATTAACACAAAGCAAAATTATTAACACAGCAAATGCTTTTTCTACTGTATGAACTTTTTTTTTTTTTTTTTTACTTTTTAGATCATTCACTTAGCGTGATCTTCATTCTTACTGGTCTCCCACAAACTTTACACTCTCTACTCTTCAAACATTACCTGAAGTGCACAGCAGATTATAAACATTTTTTAAGCCAATGGTTTATAACACACCACAGCAATGGGATTGTAAACAAATCAAAACATAAGGGAACTTAAAGACCAGAAAATAAAAAAATCAGCAACCTGGTGGTTTTCGAGACTTTTTGATTGGCTTGGTTGTGATATCACCTGTAAATACTTATGAACTACTAAGAAGCAAATAAAGAAATCTAAAATTAATGCTTTATTTCACCATGTGACTACTGAAGTAACAAGTATCTCTAAGAAATTTGAAAATTAAGTGTCCTTCCTTATCAGCTCTTTGCCTGTATCTTGCACAGCACTGGATCTGCAGTGTGGCTGCTGGTCAGCACTGGACCGCAAGTACCGATTCTGACCCTCTGTCCCATGCCTCTAGGCGAGTGGCTCTGCACCTGCCTTCGTACAGCTCTCTGGTGACTGTGTTGCTGGCTGGGTGCTTTTGCTTACTGACATCTGTGGGTAGGAAGAATGTTGAAACACGAGGAACATATATGGACGGACTTCACAGAGAAAAACGGGAGAGAAAAGCTAGTCCTCCTGTGATTTGCCAGCTTGGGCTGCGTCAACTGAATCAATACAGCTGAAGTTCAACATTCCTGTGAAGAAATCTTGGCCATAGTAAAGTCAGTGGGGATGTTGTTGGGGCAGAATTTAATCCAACAAAACCCCTTTTAGCAGTTGTATAATCTTACTAAATTCTTCCTGCTGTTCTCAGAATCCAAACTGTGAACCAGATCCGGCTTGGCATAACTCCCATACTGGGTACTTGGGCATTCTCCTGAATACGAGAAGAAGGTGCTGATTTTTGTCTAAGGGTTTCTCAGAAAGACTCCCCGTGACATGCTGAACGCTCAGCCCAGATGGGATTTTGCCAGAAGCAGTTCCACAGCAAACCTCTGGGCAGTACCACAGACCATGCTGCCATCTTAGAAGACTGTAATCGCATTTCTCAAAAAAGGAGGGCAGGGAAAATTGCAGCACCCTTCTGTGGTCAGCCATGCTTGCAGATTTGCTTTAGGATAGGATCATGTTAAAATCTTTTCCAGAAGCCTGTTAATTGTAAACCGCTGATAGAATCAATACATGAAAGAGAAATAAGCTTCAAACATTCAAGCTAGGCTAAAACAAAAATAGAAAACAAAATATTAGGAAGGGAAATGTAAAAAAAAACCCAACCGGTTTTGATTTTATAACAATAAACAACTTTTTAACGATTTGAGTTTTTAAAAAAATAGATAGATAGATTACTGCTACTGCAATAAAATAAATTCTTACCTCTGATCCACAACAACAAAAGAGAGATGAGAAAACCAAGAAAAGCGTAACCACTCGCATGATGAAATTTTTTATCTCTTCTTTGTAGACAAATTCCTCTGGCTGGGATTCTTTTGAATGTCAGCTGTTAGATTTGTGTTTAATTTTTAACCATTAGTAAAATATTTTAAAGCGTGTTTAGAAATAAAGTACAGGAGCTCAACTATTGACTGATAAATCTGATCTCTTCAAAAGGATTCCGCCTCAGTTTAACTGGTTTCACTGTAGGTGCAAGACAAAACAACGAAAGTGAAGCCCTTGAAGTAAATTATTAAAAGGAAGCACTTACTAAGCACACGCACTTCCTTTTGCCAGAGAAGACCGATCGAATCACCACGCTGGTTCTCCCGATTGCAGGCATTCATCTTCACCGGATTATTGTAAAAGATAAATGTGTTTATATCAGAGATGCATTTGTTCTCCTGTACACACAATGCTTCTATCCGTGTGATGTCCACTATATACCCAGGTGGATCACAAGCTCACCCTACACGTACGGGGAATTTTCAAGTGCTTGAACGCTCTAAGAACTCTTCTGAAAGTCGGTTTCCAGGAAATCTTTTACGGAAGGCGGCAGAACCAAACCACCCCCTCCGCAGATCACCGTGCAGCCGAACTGCGCTCGGG
>NW_010396653.1:0-10400 GCF_000710305.1 Buceros rhinoceros silvestris
AGTAAAATAATATAATACTACTATTATAATTTAGTATAATACTGAAGAACAGCAGTTTTCAAGTGGTTAGCATCTTGGGTTTGGTGATGTCAATGTACCTTCCAAGTAGTCTTAACCTTCACAACATCTCACTGGATATCACTGGACAGATAAAGAACCCGAGAGAATGTACTTCAGTGAAGCACCTGGCCTTGTGTTTCACTCCTGCCTGCCAGTGTCTGTGAGCTGGTGATACAGGGGTGGCACTATGAGGAATCATGGTGATCGAGGTCACCACATCTGGAGGAAGATGTTCAGATGTCAAAGTGAAGTCATCATGACACCCCGATCCACTTCTTAGCCTGATGCTGTTGTTCCTTCTAGACCTCATGACGCAGTTTGCAGGTGGAGTAACCCCCAGGTGTGCTGCAGCCAAGGCAGCACATACAGCCGCGATTCACACTGCCTCCGGGCTTCCAGCCAGCTGGTAGTAGGAGAGCAGTGGTGTGGGAGTTGGTGACTGACCGAAGGGAGTGAAACTGCTCCTCATCTGGGTGGTATAAGGGTGTAACTTCCCACAGCTTGGCAGAACACTGCTGGACTCTTGGACTGAGCACGGCCTTGATGGCAAGAGGGTGGGTGGGTTGCTCAGGACGCCTGAGTGCACATCCACTGCCGAAAAAGTCCTAAGAGATTTTAGGCATTGCAGAAACAGCTGAAACTGAAAGCACGTTTTCCAGGAGAAAAATGTCCTTGACCCCAATTCTCTGTGTGTTCCAACAAGCAAGATATAGATCCAAGGGACATTCACAATTACATAGAAGAGAACAAGGAGCATCATCCTGATTGGAACCACGTGTGTGCTTGGTAGTGCTTTGCTGTTGTGCTGTGGTACACGGACATCATGCTTCCAAACCACGCCTTTCATTTGCTAATGACTTTTTCCAAAGCAGTGAGACCACTTTTGCTACAGCAGTGTTTGACAGAGGTGCTGGGTGTCAACATGAATCAGTGCAAGGAAAGCCATCACCTTCACAGCAAGGTGATGGGCTAAAATCTTACTGCGTCACCCCAGAGGCACAGGAGGGAGCCTTATTTGGCTGTGTTTGCTGTCCACACAAAGGTGCTGTGGCACCTTTTGCTGTAACTAACTCCCAAGCTTATCTTAATGACAGTCCTAACCAGCACTAGCCACAGAGTGACATCACAACTGCACCCCAAATAATTTCATTTGATCTTAAATGGTAACAGACATTCAGCAATATATAAGAAAGATTTTAATCAAACATTTACTTGGATGCTTTCTGAAAAAAGACCAAGCTTCAAGAAATCTCAGATCTGTGCCATGAACTTCTAAAGCAACTACTAAAAGTAGTATATTAAAAAAAAGAAAAATTCAAATTCCAAAGTATTCACCGGTACAATTCTTTTTTCAGAGAAAAAGCTAAAAACCCCCAATCTGATGTGATGGGTATTTAAATGCCGTGGCGTTGGGCAGGGAATAGGAACATGAGTGGAATACCAGGGTTACGTATTTAACATTATATTTATTTGTCAATATCTTCCTAAGACGGATATAGAGACTACAGCTATGCCTAGCACACACAAAGCTAGTCAGTGGAGATAGCTGAGGGGTTTCCTTTGCCATGGTTTGGGGCTGGTAAAGCTTCTTATTCAAAGCACAGCCAGCGCGGTTTCGAAAGGCTCAGGAAAGACTGCTGTACTACATCGGACCACTCTCCACGCTGCGGTTCTAATGGCCAGCCAGGTCAACAGGTTATTTATCACCATGGCTTATGAGCTTTCTTCGGCCGATGTGCTTGCAACTACCTGTAAGGCATATTGTTTACACTGACTGTATTTCTACCTTCTAGGAATCAGGTATTAACCCCAATACCGCCGCACGTGTGGATGGAACCTCGATACGAAGTACAATCCTTGCACTGCAGGCTGTAAAGCCCAGGCTTCAGGAAAGTCGCTCTTCAAAGGCCAAGCATCCCCAAACTAGAGCACACATTAAGACTGGTGCTAAGAGCACCAGGAGCAAGGACCAAATGGAGCATTCACACTTTAACCAGGGCTTCGGCTGAACTAATTGACCCATGGTGCTGGAAGAGCTAAACCAGCGTGAGGCTCTGCCCCTGCTAGCGTGTGCGTAGGAGAGGAGAAACCTGGAACACCAGTGCTGCATAACGACCCAGGAGCACTAAAATGATGTATGAGCACTCTTCTCGTTTTCACAAGGCAGCAGTGGAACACTAACTTGTTTCCATGGCAACCCTGAAAAAGAATTACAGCTTTAAAATTGACTGAATGGTAGCCCCATGAAAAAGTAAAGGGCAGACCATATCTTCTAAAATATAATTTAGTACTAAGTCACCTGAACAGTATTAGCTAAAAGGATTTCAGCACTAGACTGGGGAAGTGACCCATTTGGGATATGGAGTGTTAGGTTTTTCTAATGGTGTGCTCAGATCTGGAGGGCCTGGCAGACACACCATAGCGCACAGCATAAAAGAGGAGGAAAAGCCGTTTCTGCCTGAAAACTCTTATCAGAAAAACAAGAAATTATTGAGGTGAAGGGGAGGGGAATAGCCTGATGGATAACCGGCACTTTTGTAAAGAAACAGTAACACACATGTTGAGTGTCTAGTACAAAAATACATGGGGAAGAGAAGAGAAATGTGGTGGAAATTAAACAATCCTTGGGGTGAGTAAGGGGAAGCTTCTATATTTAGAGTGGAAACACGTCCAGATAGACTAGGAGGCCAGCATCTGCCTCTGGCATGATGCATTATCCTGCCCTCGGAAGGCTACTGAAACCTAATCCTGAAGTCCCTGAACATTTTGGAAAGTTTTTTGGCAGGAAAGGCTCCCATCAACTTCAGCAAGAGTTGAGACAAATGCTCAGATTTGGTCCTTTACATGAAATCTGAGGGCTGGGGAGAAAGGAAGGGAGCAGTCATTTGTACATGCAAGAGGACATTTTTTTACATGACAGTAGTTTAAAGAGAAAATCAGATTTATCATGGGAGACAAATTTGGGAAAGCAGAAATCTAAATTTATTGGCAGAGGGTTTCCTTTGCAAACAAGAAAAAATTAGGTAGCGGCAAAGTCCCCCGTACCTCAGTTACAGGCTTGGCGCTACCCCAGCATTTGGGAGGTGTGGTTGTACCGTTCTGGAGAGGCAGATCTGCAGCCGTTACAAACTGACAATAGATGACTGCACAGTTCAGGACCTGGTCAGGCAAATTTCACTGCCTTTTACAGAAACCAGTGTGTTACCAAGACATATGGCCAATACTCTGCTGGGAACAGGGGAATGTCATGAAAACAGACTTTCACACAGGAGCAGGGCCCCGTGCAGCTCCTCCGGCAGTCAGACGTTACCGTGAGAGTGGTGAGAAATGCTGGCGCCCCTGTTCTCTTTGCACGGATTACAAAAAGCAGCTGTCTCTAAAACACGTGGAAAAGGCTTGTTCAAAAAATGAGTACAGGCATTGTCCCTGGTTGCTAGAAGTGGCCACAAGAAGGAACTATTGCTGAGTTTGGGTAAATAAGGGCTTCGATGTGCAGCCTTTATTTTTTTCCCCCAGCAGAAACCAGCACAGACCCTGTTTCCACAAAACCGTTGCTTCTGAGTCTTAGCCAAACAGGTGTCCCGATTCTCAAGAGCGATCAGTGAATCCCTTAGGCTGGGATTGTCAAAAGACTCTCAAAAGAAAACCTCAGTGAAATAAAAGTGCACTCTCAGGCGCCTTGGCCCTCCCTGTCTGTGGGCCCCAGTGCCAGCACCCAGCCCCAGAGAAGCCCGAGGCCACAGCTGGGTCCCCTATGTACAGGCTCCCTTTGCCCTCTTCTGGGAACACTCACTTAAAACATCACATTAAGGTAGAGGTTGAAACAAATCACAAGTGTGCTTAATAACGGATAAAATAGCTTAGTAAAATTGTCATGAAAATTTAAAAGCTTGGGCAAAAAACCCTACACCTCTGCCATTTATACTGATGACAATGATAATGAAAAAAATAATGATGTTTTAACTCACCCATCAAAAACATTTATTCACCCTGAGAGAGTAGGACTGTGCAAAGCTGGGGGAAAGATATACTTACCTTGAATTTATAAACTGCTCCTCAGATAAAGAAACACAGGAAGAGGAGTTGCCTCATTTACATTCACTCAGTCACCCTTAGCCATTTTTTTAGCCAAGTGGATGCAAATTCTTTGAAGTCGTTAGAGCTTTTAAGAGAGAAGCCCTGAACCTGAGCCTGGTTTCACTGTCCATATATCTGTGTCCATACAGCTGAGGCGATGATGACCTGTGCGCACCTACTGCCAGAGAGGACCTGCAGCGCTGCTGGCCACCACCACGGCAGCCTTCGGGTCACCAGCTGCAGCCCATCGAACCCTCAGTGTATGAGGAAAGGAGTCAGGACCAGGAGGAAAGAAATATTTCCTTTCTGTAGTGTACGGCCTGCCTTACCTGAGAGCGCCTAACAGTCTTTCTGCTTAATAAAAAGTGAATATTCAGTAGCTACCTGACAGATGAAAAGATGGATATTACATTACAATTACTAAGCTGAAAAGGCTAATGTACCTATTTCTTGCTGGTTGATGTCCAGAGAAAATCCGTATCCTGAACTAGGGCTTTGCCATCAATTACAACAAACCAGAAACAGAAAAAACCAAAAACAGGAAAAAAAAGAGATTATTTACTCGTGGCATGCTGCAAGACCCTGAAGGACCAATAGGCAGCCGGGGAATTGAACAACAGGGGCTATGGCAAAGAGGTCACACCATCTCAAAAGATAGATGTTTCTGCTGAGGAGTTGTTCCGTATCACAGGAGAGGTCCACGCTGGTTGACTTGGCTGGACATGGTGGAGCAGCAGTGACAGAGCAGGATGTGAAGAAAGCATGGCTTCTGAAAGGTCCATCTGAAGAGGACACCTCTCTTGCAGAGGGCAAAGCTCAAGGCATCAGAGCACAGAGCAGCCTTAGAGTTCCTGAAGCCAGTGGTGGAGCAAGAGAAAAAGGAGAGAGCACACCATGAGCTGCGGGTGGCTTTGCTTCGTGGACAGTCACAGCTTCGGGACGTGGCGGTACAAGCAAGGCCTTCTGGGAAGGTTGTTGTCCTCCAGGACATTCTCATCCAAATGCTTATGCCTGCTCCTCCCTCGCTGTGGATAAAGGAAAACGAAGCAGTTCTTCCAGGCCCTTGTCTGGCGCTAGCCCCTGCCCTCACCAGGGCATCAGGAGGTGTGCTGCAGAGTGCAGAGAGACACAGTTAGCATTTAGCCACATCAACTCTAAATTCCAGCTTTTTTTTTCTCCTGTGTAAAACTTATGCAATTTGCCATTGCAAAGAATGAGGATCCCAACAGCAAATTGCTCCTCGCGGTGCCCGGCTGCAGACCTTGTAAACGACTGTGATTGAATCTATTCTAAATTAATTTGGAAGCATGTGGGATTTCCAGATGGAAGAGCTGATCACGGTGCTGGTAACTGGGGCTGCCCCCTTAGCCCCGTGCCCCGTCAGCCCAGCTAAGCAGCTGTCCCAGCAAAGGGAGAGGGGACGTCAAGGAGGCACGCAATAAGATCTGATGAGAATTTAAATGAAACGAAAGAGCCACGTTCTCTGCTCCATTGCCTTTGCTGGGGTTAGGTCTGCAGAGAGCTTGAACCAAATGCCATAACAAATGCAACAACAAGCCCAACGCTCGTGGCGTTTCCGCTATGCCCGGCTCTCTGCCTGCTCCTGCTCCTGGCTCCCCGAGAGGCTGCCAGCGGGCGCTCAGCTCTCTACACTGCGCAGGAGCTCGCAAACTACATCTGCTGTCGCCTCTGCCTGTGGTTCTGTCTTCAGCAGGGTTCTGGGGTCAGTTTACCTGCTAGAAATGAGGACGGAGAGGGGGTAACTTGGACTGTGAGGCATTCTCCTCTCCCGTGCCCCGCCGCAGGTGTGCTTGCTACCACCTGGCCGTCCCGACCCTGCCAGCTGGGAGCTGCCCCGCTCACACGGTGCTGAGCTGGGGAAGAGGTCCCTGATTTCAAATAATTCTAGCAGGCCCCAGATCAGCACTGGGGCATGACAGACACCGCAGCGCTGAGGCAGGCACCGCAGGAGAGCATCAGGCACTGGGGACTTCTACTGTCAAAGCAGCGCTTTGGTGCAACCGGCCCCGCCGCAGCTACTGGGAGAAGAGCTCGGAGCAGCTCTCGAGGGACACTGTGCTCCCAGAGAAGGCTCCCAGTAAGGGCTTGCGCAGTGGAGCCTTTAAAACAGATGATGGGTAACAAAGCAGGAATCGAGGTAAGTTTCTGGAGCTGATGAGTGAAAAAGAGCTCACAGCTTTATATTCCGGCTGAGCACATTTAGGAGAGAGTCCCTGGGGTGCAATAAGCACAATTCCACCTTGTGTCACTTCTAAGAGTAAAACTTCATCCTTGGCACCTCCTGCACAGGGTTTGCAAAATTACCGGGCACTGAAACACCTCATACACCCAGGAGACCATTGTTACTGAGCTAACTCATCCCTCGGGGACTTAGGGTGCGATGCAGTTGTCCCTTGGACAACTCCCTGTGTGAGGATGGCGAGAGCTGCGGCAGGTCGGGTCAGCAGAAGGAGGGCAAGACAGGGCTGGTTGGGATGGGGTCAGTCCTGGCAGGGCTGCCGCCCCCCTCCGGCCTCCCTAACTTGGGGTGCACCACAAGGGCAGGCCCTGTAGGAACCAGGCTTGCCATGGGTCTTTACTACCGACTCCTCAGGTGAAGAAATCTGTAATCAAGTAAATATTCTAGAATTCTTAATTTTTAGGCAGCAGCTCATCCTGCACTAATTAGTGCAAAGGGCGGGTAGGAGAGCAGGGTTTAAACACTACCGTGACAGATGCATTTTACAGAATTTAATGATTCATTCTGAGGCACAAACATCTTTTCAAACACTTATTACCAGCTTTGATTTAAGGCCAGACTGTTTTCAGGGTTGTACATACACGTCACAGGGCAGATTCAAAAACTGTTAAGAATATTGTAAAGCCTTAAATGCTTTGGCTGTGGGACAAGTTAAGAACTAAATCTAACTAAATTCCTGTTCTATGGATAGGTATATATTAATGAAATGTTCTGGAAGGTGGACACGGTATTGGTTCAAACCCAGCTGTCTTCTGTGATTGTTGATGAGCCACTGGATAAATTTCTGCTTAAAATAAAACAGGATTTCCAAATAGCAGTTCATGATTTTGTCTACTCTGTCTACCTTGAGAGGTGTTCCAGCAGCCGGTGTGCCAGAGAGTGCTGAAGGTCCATCTCTGGCACACCAGGACATTGCTGTGCTTCAGACTGACTTTTCAGACACGAACTCGCTAAAATCCCTGATTTATTTTTGAAGATTTAACCATATTACAGCAAATCTATTAAATTTTTTACCCATGCTTCTCATGAGGTCCTTGCAGACATCAGCAAAACACTCTTTTAAGGCAACACCCTGCCCCCTATCCTGAATCCTCAGAAGAATACAGCTGCTCTGTAAAATCTGCTGATCAAACAGAGATTGCAGAGCAGAAATCCCGATCTCCTCCAGTCCTGCCCAGGTATCACCTTACTCTCTGCCTTTCCAGGAGTCTGTAGGTGTTTTGCATGCAATACAACAAAGGCCACCATCAAGCCTGCTTACAGAAGTTCCGGCACAGGTATGATTAGAAATAAGATGTCTTACACTTTGGGTATCTCAAACACTGCTAGGGCTGTATATCAGAGTGCTTCAGAACCCGGAAAGATAATTCAGCCAGCACTCCCGTGTAAGTGACATCTCTTTTATTCCATTCTTAGAACTTGAATCCACTTTGTCCAGCCTGCTGTCCCCAAGGATAGCAGGCAAGAGGTGAAGAGAAGAGAAGGTGAGAGTCATGGGTATAATGTGTCATCACATAACTCTCCTCATAATTTGCAATAAAAAGGCAAAGACTAAAGACAGCCCTAAGGTAAGCTGCTGCTTCCATGGCTGCAAACCCTTACGCCACAAAGCGAGTGTCCTCCCAAGGTGGAAATTCCACAACCAGAGCCTGCCTTGTTTTGTTGGTGGCAGCTGGGCCCAAAACTACCTCTGCCAAGTGCAACGTGATGTACGGAAGCTGGTCTTCCTTCCAGTTTCATCTGCAGCGGTAATTAATGAACCTGACAAGCACCAGACGCTCTCTCTTTGCATCGTCTTTGAATGATTTGCCACACAGAGGGTACATCACTGCCTGAACACCTCGCCTACCACCGTGGTGAATATTTATACAGATTTGTCACCATGAGCTAGCATGATTTTGCAGTAATCATTAATTTGCTATCTAGTGTTTAATTGCTCTTATCTACTGCTGTGGAGAAAAGGAGCAGTTCATTAGGCAGAAGCAGTTCACTGGCAACATCTCTTTGCACTCTCTGGCCTGGAGCTGGAGGGTGACAGACCCCATTCCCTCCCTTCTGTGGTTGGACCATGGTCTGTGGATCGCTTGGGCTGGAAATATGCTGGATTCTGGGGGCGTTGGTGTGGCGTCCCCATGCTTGGGGCTGCAGGCTTTCCTGGCAGGGCTGCCCACGTGCCACAGCGGTGCTGTGGCTCTGCCGGCAGCGGGGTGCAGGGTTAAGGTAAGTGCAGTATTGACCAAACGTCGCCCTTGCCAACCTACAAACGCTCCCCTACTCTGGCCAAGTATTCAGCCGTCAGGCAGCATAAAGCCTCAGCCAAGCCTTGCCTTTGGCCAAGCCTGCCCAGCCTCGTCCCATCCTCCCCTCTTCTCCCTTGGCCCGTGGCCCCGCAGTCCTCTCTGCTCAGGGCTGCCCGGCTCCGTACGCCGCCCCGCCTGGATGCTTTCCCCCGCAGCCCTGCGATGCATCACCCTGACACACGCTTTCCCTGAGGACTTGGCTTATGGCAAAAAACAAAACATGAGGGGCTAGTTAATGCGATTGGCTGCCAGCCCTCGTTCTTCACGCTAAGAATGTGAAGTATGTGCCTGCCAAAAATAACAATACCATATACACAGATACAACTTAGCCATCAGATAGGAAAAACCCGGCAGCTGCCTGGTGAGAGATGCGAATACAGCTCGTCTGGAACAGAAGGCGCAGAAAAACGTAATATCTACATAACTGAGTTTTCTCTGCTGTGTGCTCCAAATGACACCTTTTGTTCAGAGGCCCTTAGGCACAAAGAATCAGGTTAGCTGGGATGTGTAAAATAATATGTTTAGTTTTGGGGTAATAATATGTCTTTCAAATGAGAATGGTCTATTGCTGCCAGCTTCAAAGAAGCAGTCAGTGCACTTTTTAAAGCCCAAATAGGTATTTTATGATGCAAAGGATAAATCTGTCAGTAAAGATACTCCTAAGTAAATACAGCTGTTCTATTACATGAAGAGCTAGATATTACTATTGTGGGGAAAATTCTGCCCTCTCTTAACAGGGAGCAAAGAAAAAGGGAAAAACAGAAAGGCAAAAAGGTGGGCAGCTTTTTCCTACCCCCTGCAGCAGCGAGCTGCAACCAGGTACGTTGGCTGGGGATGGGCTTTGGCAGCAGCACTTCAGCACCAGTGGGGAGTGTGGTGGGGGAGGAGGATGTGCAAGCTGCCACCCCCCTGAAAACACATTCTGCTGTCATAAATGCAGACATAAACAGGTAGGGCTGCATGGGTCCTTGACTGACCAAAACCAGCAAGGAAAGCGAGATCCCTCATTTTATATTCTTTGTAGTTCCGACAATAAGAAATAAATACCACTTTTTTCCCCTGAAGACATTATTTTAGAATTCCAGGTCCCAAATAGGACTCTTGTATTATTATGGATAAGAAGTAAAAGTCTCCCATAACTCATCTGAGAGGGACTGAACCCTGTTGCTTCACATGGAGGGATGTACGAAAAGCAGCAGGAAATCTTCCCATTCAAGACCAGACTGCAAGCTCAGCGCTTAAACTGCGGGATCCAAGGTCTGCCCAGCTCAGCAGCCTGCCGCTGGCACTGGCCATCAAGCGATGCTGAAGGCAGGCTGCAAGGGCGGGCAGGTCCCGAGCTGCCCCCTTCACATGCTATCCCCCCGCTAGACAGCACCCCTAACTTCTACTGCCCACTAGTAGAACACTTTCTGCCCACCAGTAAAGCCAGCAACCACCTTCAGACCACGACAGGCAACGTGCAATATTACCTGTATCCTTTATGCACACGTTTAAATTCCATTTGAACCCATTTACAAACGGCAGCCTCAGGAAGGAGCCGCAGGGTTTGGTTGTGCGTTAGACTTAATAAGACGTGCAGCAGAAGCCTGAGATGCAGCTTGTCCTTTAACCTGCACCAAGAGACTTGTAAGCATTTGCTTTGCATTGATGACATTGATGAGCTCTATAGGGACTGGCACAAGCCATTGTCCTTTAGCTGG
>NW_010396653.1:10480-10934 GCF_000710305.1 Buceros rhinoceros silvestris
AAATCCATTGTCTTTGAGCGGGGCCTGGAGCCCAGCTGGACTCTCCCTGGACTCTCCCAGTGTGAGAAAGGCTCCCTCAGCCGCTCTCTCACTCTCCTTCTCAACAGGATGGGGGGAGAAAATAAGACAGAAAATCTTGCAGGTCTGGATAAAGAAGGGCGATCACTTACCAATGACTGCCACGGGCAAAACAGGCTTGACTTGGGGAAAATGGATGTAACATATTGCCAATTAAAATAGAGTTGTGGAGTGAGAAACAAAGACGTAAATCCTTCCCAGTCTCACCTCACTCTTGGACTCCTGTCTCCTCCTCCTCCTCCACCCCAAGCAGCGCAGGGTCACAGGACAACCAGGGCTGTGCTCAGCCCATGACCGCTCCTTCCTCCTCACACTCTTCCCCTGCTCCGCCATGGCCTCCCCAGGGGCTGCCGCGGAACCTCTGTCCCGGTGCCTG
>NW_010396653.1:11183-14168 GCF_000710305.1 Buceros rhinoceros silvestris
CGCCCCCCCCCCCCCCCTGCCAGCGCCTGGGCATGGACACTCTGTGCAGGGACACTGCCGTTCGTCTGTCCCGCACTGGCAGGGTGCACGACACATGCAGTTCCGTCCCAAGCCTAACCCTGCGTGCACAGTCTCACACACTCACACACGAGGGTTTCATCTCTCTGTATAAACGAAGAGCCTTTGTCTAGAGTGGACTCCAAGGCATTTCGTCGCTTCCCCTTGTTGAGGTTGGGGATCCATAACTTCCTAGAAGATGTGCCTTGGTGAAACCCAGGTGATTTGCTGAAATCCTCAAACAAGCGGTTGGAGGAGGAGAGCGGGGACTGGTTTTCCTGCATTGTACGAATCTGCTTAATCTTTTACCATGTCCAATATTTTAATGACCTCCCGTCCTCCTCTTATTACACTCCTCCCCGAAGCTGCCTTCTCTGCCGCTCCCAGCATAAACACCAGCCCTTCGACGGTTGCCAGGAGGCTTTCAAGAAAAGGCTACTTTCTCTGGCACAGCACATAAGCGATTTAAGTTGGATTGCAAGGGAATGATAAAGCATGTCATTGTAATTACGGCAACAGGCTTATCCTGTAGATTCGCCCTTCATAAAGCAGGCTGCCCAGGGAGCGCTGCTCTTGTGAGGACGGCGGTGGCAGGAGCTCCTCCACCATCGGGCTTGATACTCTGCAGCAAGGCAGCGGCAGCCAAAGCTTGGCCATTCGGTGTGTTCAGCCCCGTGGCCATGCTGCCCATTCCTTCTCCCCCCATCCTCCCCGCACATGGGGAGGAGGAGGTCTCCGGGGCTGGATGCTATGCTTCGTTTGTAGAGAAGGTTCTCAGGAACAAGGTTTTAGCACATGTTTATTCAGGATTAGCCCGCCTGCAGTGAAATGCGTTTCAATGCTGCAGGGCTCGTTCCTCCAGAACAACTCTGGAATAATTAAATACTAAGAGAGAGGAGACAAAACCACCGTGGGGTTCAGTGAGCTTTGGACGAGTGCTGTCCCTCTGCTTTTCTTGCATCTCCAGTACTTCATAAGCCAGTTCAGCAGCCGCCTGGTCTGTGGTAGCAGGCAGGTGAGGGCACTTTAAACCCTCACTTGTGACTGGTGCTCGCAGATGCTCTGATGTGCTGACACTTAAAAAGCATAAAACGAGATAATGACAACTCACTTCCATCAGGAAGCAATTCAGTTCATGTGGTTTTGAATTGTGTCTGCAACAAAGAAACCACATCACAAAGCAGCTTTAAGCACAATGAGCAACAGAGGAGCTGGAAAAATAACGGAACTCTCACTGATCTAGTGCAGCTTTTTCAGGAATGCTCTTTTAGAGAGAAGTCCATGTAATAAATTGTCATAATTTTGAAATTGAGGGAGCTTATAAATATTTTCCAGTTACAGTTCTTGCTAGCAAACAAATCGTAGTTAAAATCTCCAATTCCATCTTCATTTGCTCAGCAGTCTTTCAATTGAACAAATTCCTACTGGGTTGTATTTCCTGGCTGTATCTTCCACCCAAAGATTATAATTTCTGAAGAGCTTCAGAAAAATCAGGATAGCAAGTTTTTGAGTTATGTGAGGGAAGGGAGAAAATATGCTTTTCCCATATGTTGTGATTGAAATGTTGCATTTGCATATGTCAAAACCAGATGTAGCTATAAAATTTTTAACTTAGCTTGATTTATTGCCCTTACTGAGGAAGGAAAAACAAAAGATGTCTCAAGACGATCCATTCAGTGGATTTTGAGTTAGGGTATGAATGGGTAGGTCTGGCATATGTGCAACTGCACATATTTGCTATCAGGGTTTTCTCAAAGCTCTTGAAGAAGAACATTTTTGAGTGCATGGCATACACAGATGCGGGAGTCCAGGCTGAGGATGGCAACGTTAAAGGATACTCTACATTAAAGGATACTCTGCATGAGTTTGCTCTTAGAAATAATATTATTGCTTACAACTGCTTATTCTTCAGTAGTGTCTAAATGTTCCACAGTCATTTGGCTGCGAGCTGTTATGATATCCTTACTTGAACAGCATCAGTAATAGCCCAGCTGGCTTCAGTGGGGCCTCTACAGAGTGAGATGCTACTGAAACTAACCCAAAGTATCGGTGTGACCCATCGAACACCGCTCCCCAAAGATCTTAAGCTGTTGAAAGCAGATACACGAAAGAACGTGGCAAATAAGACAGGGAACAAGGATGGATACAGAGAACGCAGGGCACTTGAATGACACCATTTCCTGTTCAAACACAGGAACCGTTTAACAATGGCTAACTACTTTTCAAAACGAAAGTCAAAATACAGGCTTAAGAACATCCCGGCTTTTTACAGAAAGGAGAATATTTTGTTCTCAGATTCTTTGTTTTAGGTTTTGATATTTAGTTCCCTCTCCCCTTCTTGTCTTCCATTTTTCACCTTAGATGCAACAAGGTAAACTCCCCTGGAACTGGCATTCCTTTTCCCCTTCTTGTACTGCCAGAGGAGTCACCCTGCAGGAAGAGCCGTTGTCTGTCTCCTCTCTCTCTGGCATTGCAGCGAGATGGGAAATGGAGCTGTACTTCACCACACAGCAGCTGAAATTCGGGCCTGGTGAAGTAAGAGACAAACATTTCTATGAGTTTTGACGGGGCAAGCAAACCACGCAGCAATGGCTGAGTCACTTCCACTGTCTCTGTACAGTGCTTTGGGTTCCTGAGAGGGACCTGAGAGGGTTTATTCGGGCAACATACGCTTTTCTTTACCTGTGCACTGAAAAGCTTGTCTCATTTTTTTCAGCTATAGCAGGTGCTCTAATGAAAGATAACATCGCTACTTATAAAGCCTGTCCTACCGGTGTCCTTAAGATCACTGAAGATGCAGCAAGATACCAGTTTGCTATCAGTAGGAGTCAAAGGTTGACACTGGGAGAACGCCGCAAGTAGGGGTTAAAGAATGATATGGTTGTTGTCAGCAGGCAGATTATAGAATAACAGTTGCATTTTGCTTGA
>NW_010396653.1:14228-19250 GCF_000710305.1 Buceros rhinoceros silvestris
GAAGATTATAGAATCACAGTTGCATTTTGCTTGAGAAATTTCAAAAGGAAAGAAGCCCATCACATAGCTGTTAAAGAAAATATTAGGTTAACACTGAATTGAATGAAACCATACTGAGCTACAGCCACTGAATTGTGGTGCCCTTGTCCTTGCAGTGGTCTTTGACAGCCCTTGTCACCTTTTGCCTCAAAGACTTCTTCTGCAAATAAAATCCTGCTGAGGTTTGAGAAGCAATTGGAATCTGCTTGAGAAAATTTGGCTGCCCTCACTGCAGTGGTCGGGGAACCCAAGGCACACACGATTGGTCCTGGGACTGCAGCTAGTGCAACTCTTAACTGTTTGGCTTCCTGTTCCCCGCCCCGTGCTCAGCAGGTTTTGCTTTTGCTGGCAATAGTTGTTTTCTCAGTGTCAAAAAATGAGCCAAAGTCTACAGTGTAAAATGATTTTTTTCACCTTTCTCACCTTTACGTGGCAATTGGCAGGATTCGCAGGTTTCACATTACGTGTCAAGCTGCTTCCAGAGGATCCAAACTCCCAGACTCTTAAAAATCAATGAGCTAGACACAATGAAAGCTCAGGAATTTCTTGCTTCATCACGTACCATGCAGCATATAGTGTTCTAAAAGAAAGAAAACAGCACATGTGTACACAACCCTACCCAAAACTACAGCTTCTCTACTTTTTGGAGGGCTGAAATTTTGGGGAACTTGACAACATCTCTGCCTCCATAAAGGCCAGATCTCACCAACACAGAGGTTGGGAGCTACATGTGGGAAAGAGGTAGCAAACATACCCCTAACCTTACAGCTTTCCTCAGCATCTAGGATCTCCGGTTTGAACGAAAGCGAGGGAATCTGACAGGAGTAAGTGTGATACCAGCATTAAAGTTGTTTTGCTCAACATAGGGGACCCACTTGTCCTCGAGAAGAGTCTTGGGGAGGATCAATGGTGCCAGTAGGAACACACTTGAAAGGAAGTAAAAAACTTCAAAAAAAAAAAAAAGGTATAATGATAAGCTGTGGCGTAGAGCTGGGTCTACTCAGTTCCAAATAATCTTAGGTTGATTCCAAACCTGAACTTCATAGTGAAAAAAAGGAAATGAGCTCTATTCACCTGCTACTCAGCAGCACTGAGCCTCAAGGAGACCCAGATCTCAAGAGATCAGGGCTAGAGGAGGGTGCAGGCAGGTGCTCGCCTGCCTGGAGGCCACCCCCCCTCTGTACCCCAGCGAGGAAGGAATTGGGGTTTCCTATCTAGCTCTCTCCTGGCACACTGGGAAGGGATAGGATAATAAGTATGCAAGGGACTTCAAAAAAATCCAACTAGCAGACAGGAAAATGTTTATTTATTCACCTAGAAAGGAAAAACTGAGCAACCTATTCATACATTTCCAAAAAATCTGTTTTTCTCTGTTGGTGGAGTAACGAATCACCTTGTTTTTACATACGGGAAGTAGCACCTAACAGCAAGTGGATGGAAAGGGAGAGTAATTCGAAAGTGTCATTTCATGAAGGGCACCAGGAACATTTGTGACACATTCTAGTTTTTGACCATCTGGCAACACTGAGGGCTAAACTGATGCATAAACCTTGAGAGACCCCATTTGTAGCAGGAACTGCTTTAGACTTCACATTTTAATGGAGTGAGATCTCAAATCAATGCCACCCTAATAACGCAGAATGGATTTGGGCCAGGACACAGTGCTGTTTATACTGGCTTTCTCTGAAATTACAAATAGAGAGACTAAACCTTTCTCTCCTAAATTGAAAAAGATCTGTTAATAATTATTGTGAGCCAAGAGAAAAATCTAGACCTCTCCAGAGGCAAAGGAACAGGCAAATACAACCGGGAGGTCATTAGCTTAAGCTCTGCAATTGCTGTCCAAAGGAGCTTTTTTCCCAAACCTGTCAGGAATTCCTTTCTAACAATTCAGCTATTCAGCGAGTGTCTGCTCGGATACTGCAGAAGTCAGAGCCATGCACAAAGGAAGGACACAGGGAAGAAGACATGAAATTTAGCAGTGAACCCCAATCTGAGCCCAATCATTAGCACTCAAGGAGCGATTCGGGGAGGTGCTAGCCTAGCGAGTGGTGAAGCGTGTGGGATCATGAGACCAGTGCTGGGGCTTGCCGGTGCTGGGGCAAGTCTACGCCCCTTTCTGCCTCAGTTTCTCCCTTGCAAAACAGGAAAAATGACAGTGACCTTGTGAAGTCTTTCCCGTGTCTCCAGCACACGCCACAGATGGAAAGTGCTTGCAGAGGGAAAGTGCGGCTATTTCGGGATGAGGGAGGTGAGGCACTGAGCAGCTGAGCGACTTATCTGCAGGCACACAGCGAGTCAGCGGCAGCTCCAGGAATAGCACAGGGGTCTCTCGGCTCAACAGGAACAGATAATGCTTAATAAAGAATTTAAAGCAGCAATTAAGGGAGGACTTCTACCAACTTTACTTTAAATGAGGAATCCCCTGGCCTCCTCGTGAAGTAAATAAGGGCAGAGTGAATTAGGGGTGCAGACCTACCTGGAACCTAGAGAACTGCTTTGGATGAACAGTGTCACTTGAAGTGTTTTAGCAAGCGAAAACCAAAGTCAGTGCTGAGGATTAAGGTTTGAAAGCAAGTGCTGACATACTGAGGTCCTCGGAAATTTTGTCTGCGAGGAAATCTACTGTATAATTAAATCTGCAGTTTCCTTAGTGGGACCATCATTTCCTTCCATGAACAAAAAGATAAATTTCTTAGATATTCTGTCATGGAGTCTTCTAATGTAACGAGGCTTGACAGGCTGAATAAGTAACTCCACAGCTTTTAAGAATAATCTTTTTGATAGCAGCGATTCCCTGAGATGATAACCTTCCTAAAGACAACTAAGGAGTCTACCAATGAGCTGAGAAGTGTGGTTTCGCCAACCACAGAGGAATTGCAGTCGTGACCTTGTCCAGAATCTTTGACAGGATTTTGGCAATGACTGCAGGAATCGGAGGCTCAGGAGGAAATGCAAACTTCCTGGTCGAAATGGCAGTTGATAAGTAATTCAGCGGGAGTCCCCGGGCCGTGCTGGAGGGGCTGTGGATGCCAGCAGTACATTCAGATGAGATGAGAGCAGTGGTATCATCAGAAAGGTGTCCCACACCTGAGGCAGCCTGAGAAGAAGAGGTCTTGCAGAAAGACTTCTTCTGAAATACAGCTTGCCTGTGACAAAATACCCGTAAAACATTTTCTTCTTTCTGTGATGGAAGTTACCCAACAACATGTCAAAAATTAACCTATTTGCACGTTAGAAGATACCAAAGATGACTACATTTGCTTCCTCTGGTATCTCCCATCTGTAACTGCCATTCATACAGCTGGAGCTGCTGCTCTCCAGGTTGTCGTCTTTGCATTTGGGAAAACCTCTCTGCAGGGTTTGTTTTTTTTTTCATTTTATTCTAACTTATTCAGACTGGATGAGCAGCCTACAGTCTCTGAGTGAGAAGGTTTAGCAGTCCAGGTTTTGCAATTGATGATTACCAATTTCTAACACGCATGCTGTCTCCACCAACCTAATCACAAATGTCAGTCAACAGCAGCATTCAAATCATCTGTATCAAGCAGTGTATATTGTGGGGTTACAAAAACACAGGGCATGGGCTTCCCACATTGGCCTTTTATTTCAACAACAAAATTCACAGCTACAGGGAGAAAACCAGTCCACCCGCTCTGCCTCTCCTTTCCCTGACTTCATTTAAGTCATACCAAGAGGCAAAGCAAATGGCTGACTACATCCACGCTCCTCCACATCCGAAGCAGCCAGCAGCAATTATTTTTCTGCAAGCACAAACCATGAAGCTGCTATAAAAAAGCCCATTATGCCAGGTATTAAACGAGATTAAGTCCAGATTCACACGTCGTTTAGCTATGCCGAGAGAAGCCTCCTACTCTGAAGTGGTCCTGGTGTCAAGAGAGGCAGCTAGGGCACTTTGGGGCTTTGAAATGCGTCTTTGGCGGAAAACGACCCTCAGAGTACTGAGAGAATATCAAGATTTGTCAAGTTTGAATGTCTTCTCTGCCGTAGCTGGAAATCACGCTTCTGCCTGTGTTTCAGGAGGAGGAAGGTGCTCTGCTCGCTATATACAACCTTTCGGGGTGCAGCCAGGCTCTGCTAGTTAAATGTCCCACTACTGACAGTTGCACTTACGGTTCAGGGTGCAAGGAGCCACGCAGCAATGAGCGAATTTCTTCTCCCGCATTCCTCTTAGTCTGCCTATCCTAAAGTAAAGAAGGCAGAGTTTCCTGCATCACAGTTTCTTCTCCCTTCAGTGCAAAACCAATCCTGAACTGGGCTGGCCAGTACTCTTGATTATGGGACGGTTGGCTACAGGCTGACCCGTGCAACCCTGCATCAGAAAGGCTCGGCATGGCAGCTGAGGGCAGACTTTCAGGAGAGCTGACACCCAGCTTCTCAGCAGGCATTTTCGCGTCGGGATCCAGCTGGCATTAAAAGGAGTCCAGTCCCAGATACATTTTAAAAGCTGGGTCTGAATTTTTATGGAGCTGCCTGCATAAAGCAGCCAGATCCGGAGAAAATGGGGCATTCTCTCTGGGAAATGAGCTAGTTTGAACCTCCGTTCAGTTTTTCAAACATCTGAATGGGTGCTGCCTGTACCACAAACTCTTTGAAAGCTGGTTTTCCCCTTTTGACATCTGTTTGGTAGCTTTTTTGAAATAAGCCATATTTTTTCATGCTCATTGAATTCACATAACAAATTTTAGTTAAAATGAAATTCTTTTAGGGAGATGAATTAAGTCACCTGTGTGCATTACATGGCTGAATCCCAGGAGGAAATACTTCGTCACCTATGAACGGCGCTTTCTGACAGACTGCAGTGGTGTGTTCTCTTGGCAGGGGTCCCTCCATAAATCACACACTACAGAGTGTGAAAAAATGAATATTTGGTATGTTACCATGAGATTCCTCGGCAAATCTACATCCAAGAGAGCTACTTGGCAGCTACCTAGTGATACAGAGAATGAAAGATAAGTTTAC
>NW_010396653.1:19455-20455 GCF_000710305.1 Buceros rhinoceros silvestris
AGCTACTTGGGGATAGGGAAAAAATTGTCAGCAAATTTCCACGAGCCAGAAATGCATTCCAAGAAAATCTGAAACATTTCTGTAACCTTATCCTGTGTGAAGGATTCAGATTTAAGCCTGAATCCAGCAAAACACGTGAATATGAGCTGAAGGCGTACAGCAACTTCAGGGCTGTGGAGAGGGGCACCCAGCACAAAAAAAGGAAACCCCATGATCCTCTCTGCCCTCTGGCCATAGTTGGAGGGCAGGAGGTATGGTCATCAAACAGAAAGCAAAATCTCTCTGACAGCTACTAGTAAACGTGGTCACTCAACTCCTACTTAGACCTTTTGGCCTTATAGCAGTAACAGATGACACAAGCCAAAGTATTATTGAATTTTGAAAAAAATTGCTTGCTTTTTTTTTTTTTTGTGGACAGTATTCACAGTCACATCAGTGGTCTGCAGACCAGCATGCCTTGAGGTATCAAGCTGTGATGATATTAATCCTACCTTCCAGCTGACTGTTCGAAAACCTCTCCTGTAGCGGCTGCCCTCCTGCGTCTTGGCCAGAGGCAGCAGGAGGTATTAGCGGGACGGTTCGAATAAGACAAATGACTGCTTTTGCACCCATAGGAGGAACAAAATCTCAGTACGTGCCCTTCACATGCAATGCTCCACGCAGCTAGGGAGCTGCAGTACTCCGGTTCCCTGACTTCATTCTGAGCCAGTACCGTCCCTCCCATTAAGGATCTGCATCGTTGTTAGGAATGAATAATCTGCCGTTATTGTTCCACAAAAGTAAGCGTGTGCCATGGTACACCAGATGTTAATGGCGTTGTTGTACGGGAATATATGGGAGCATAATGGCACCTCCCTGGCTCCACCAGCAGTTGGCAGTCCATATGGTGGTGGCACACACCCCATACTGATGGATGCTCAGCAGATGCTCTTCAAGAGCTAAATAATGCAAACAGGGGCTGGTGTGATCAATATACAGCCCTCATAGTTCAGGCACTGCT
>NW_010396653.1:20643-23548 GCF_000710305.1 Buceros rhinoceros silvestris
TTTTAAAAAAGAATTGGCTTTTAAAGAAACTCAGTAAACCTTTTGGCATTTTAAAAAAAAGTAGTTACAGGTGCTGCTGAAGAGAGAGTTTCACTTTGTAACCAAGTTTGTGCAACTTCATTAAAAATACATATAATTTGGAGAAACTTCTTGTTTAAACTATATGATTTCTTGGTCTTCATGAATCTATATTTGTCTTCTTGTACCTGGGATTGTCCTCAAGATACTCGCGCATGCATGTGCGTGCACACGCATGTATCTATGGTTATCCATTTATAAAGTGTTATTCTCTCCTACGAATATATTGGGTCCCTCAAGATCAGGAACCTCCACTGATATAATTTCTGAGTTCCTCTCTACTGCTCAGACGGTCACATGAAGCTATCAGAATCTGGATCTTCCTAGGATAACACTAGACATATTTTTATTGTAATGGTTAAAGAAAAATAACCTCTCTGCTCATATCAATATTTTAGAGCATCTTCAGTGGTTGAAATTAGGTCAGGCACAGCAAAACTGCTGGTAGCTGAGGTGAAATAGAGATCAATAAGGTTACCTGATACATAGACAGCACCGCCAGCAGCAATCATAACATTAGCACGATACGCATCAAAACCCACTTATATGTGGGAGTTGCAAGGAATGGAAACAAATACTAAAACCCCCATAGAAGACATAATTTATGATTCACGCGATGAGACAGGAATGCAATTTTCAGAAGAACACCACTGAAAACAAAACAATCTGAAGGAAAACGCATTAGGTATCACTCCGTTTGAAGGAAAAAGGCGAAAGAGCTGCCAGCGTTGCCCTGCACCTCCTCCATTTTGATATAGCAAGCAGCTGCAGGGAAATAAAAGCTAGAACTTAATATCCAAGGTCGTTAGTGTTCTCAATAACAGATTATCCTTGAAAACACGTTAAAGAAGAAAAGAGTTTTAAATATGAAATTGGAATAAGCCAAAATTAGCCCATAAACTTGAAATAATAAAAAAATGTCCTATGCATAGCTAACACTTGTTAAAAAGAGCAAAAACTCTAAGATGTTTAATGCTTAATGTGATTTATCTCGCCCATGCGCATTACGCAGCCAAAGCCATGGAGATGGACATCCAAACTGATCCTGGCACTGGCAGAACCGGTAGGCCTGCAGCAGAGTTGCAAATGATGATGCATGTATTAACAGATACTTTCACTAATTTCACTAATGACCAATTTTAATGAGAAATTTGGATTTGTAGATGAACAGAAACATTCCCATTCCATCACTATGCTATTACACATGCGAAGCATTCTGCATCCCGGGACAGAGACTGAGCCAGCCACAACACAGACTCATCCTTCCGAAACCACGTTCAGTGCAGCACAAAGGGTTGCTCACTGTCCTCATGAAGCTGGCCCTCTCCAAGCTCCGCAGAGATTTATGTCTTGCAAAATGCTGCTTGTTTCTAGAAAATGGATCCCTTTCAGCCTTAAGGTCCAGGTAACTAATGACATGGGCACGTGGAGCTGCTGGGGAGGAGTCACATACTAAAGCAGCTGCCAGACTGAATGCAGACTGTTTGAAGCACTGCAAAAGGCAGCCCCTGAATGGCACGCACAAACGGGGAGCTTGTGCAGCCACAGCACAAGTGTCCTGCTCCTCGCACGATGCTGTCCTGCTGCAGGCAGCAGGGCTCTGCGCCGCCACCGAGGAAGGACCCACCAAGCAGTGTGGTGTGGCTAAGCAGGCAACGTGAGGGATCAGCCGTGTCAGGAGAGAGCTCCTCATCACCAGTTCACCCCGGCTCCGTCAGCCGAGCCCTAGCCCCTGCCGCAGTCCAGCGAGCGAGGACTCTGACACAGCGCCTGTTTCAGGGGCCAAACGAAAGCTGTCAGGAACACTCCAGGGACTTTGGAAAAGAGCAGCGTGGTGCACTGGAAGGGAGTGACCCTGCAGGCAGACTCTCAATCCCTACAAGAAACTGTTAAAAACAAAACACAAAAAATTTTGCAGTGTCTGAGATTGGCTTTACCAGCTCCCACAGAGCCAGACAAATACCCTGACTGATCTCCTCTGCTACCATTTCAGTCCTGTTTTCCACCACCTCAAAGATTCGGTGGGCATCCTATATCTGAGTGAGTGGAGAAATTGTTTCAGCTGCACCATTAACTCTAGGGGCTTAAAGGGTTTTTTTTCTAAATTTGATTTATCCTGCAACTAAAACAGTTTAATGGTGAACCCATGTGGAGACTCATTATCTCTGCCTCTGGCTTCAAAAGGCTCTGGGAGTTCCTTGAACCCATTCAAAACCTCTTCCACTTTCAAGTGCCATCAAACGTTATTCACTAACTGTAACATGAATATCCAGACGCAGTCTCTGTGTCTGATCTTTGTTGTTACCGGGTTGTTACTTCCCTTCTCTCCCCATTCTCTCCATTATATTTTATGTGTTTTTTGTTTTTGTTGGTGGTTTTTTTTAATATCCCTCTGCTTTCACATTCCCTTCTAACTAGCATGTTTTATGTCCAGCATAATTTTGTTCCTGTTTGAATAATTGTGCCTTCCTGGGCATTCAGTAAACCATCCTTGAAAATTTCCAGTTTTTATTACATTAGTGTGACTTGTCAGGAATATTGAGAAGTGCTCCAAGCTTTGGAAAAAAAAAAAGTAGAGAGAGTCATAGAATAATTCAGGTTGGAAGGGACCATGAGAGGTCATCTAATCCAGCCTTCCACTCAAAGCAGGGTCAACAAGGAGTCAGCAGCATACTCGTGCCTAAGAGGTGCCTTATTCTGTGTGCACTGAGGCAAGGTTCAGAATACGAATACCCAGGCAGTAACTACACCATAGAGTAACTCCTCTTGTTCCCCATGATAAAGCTCAATATTTCTCTCTGCAATGGAAAGCTTTTTCTGAACTGTG
>NW_010396654.1:0-12300 GCF_000710305.1 Buceros rhinoceros silvestris
CGAGCCGCGCCTCTCCTGTGCCCGCTCCCCACTTCGGCGCCCGCGGACGGCTCCTCTGGGTGCTTTAAAGCGGGAACGGGGTGCAGCCTTGTCCTCTCCTGTCGCCTCCTGCACCTGCCGTCCCACAGCGTGTGGCGCGACCTGCAGCGGGGCATAGCCGGCCCTGCACCTGCCGTCATCCCCCCGGGCAGAAAGGGACAAGTGCCCCGCAGGGTTGCTCGTTGGCCGAAGGACCGAAAAATAGCTGAGGTGAATTTAGTTGATCTTCAGGAGTCTGTCGTGGAGACCTCCCGCCCTTGGGCACCCGGGAAGGGGCCAGAAGGCGGGACACCAAGCTGCTTGGGTGTGCTGTGAACTTGGCGGTGAACAGTCCCCTGGTCAAGAACCCAGAAATCGGGGCAGAGCCCAGAACCCTGCCTCTTTCAGCTCAGGCACTTGCCCCTTGTTAATTTTGCCTTATTTGCTACTCAGTGGCACTACATCAAAAGAAATGGTGAAGATTTCTCCTCTTTTGGCATGGATCTGGCAGCTAAGACACTGACCTGCGTTGGAAAAGCATGGATCCAGCCAGAGCAGGGGTGTCCCTGCTCCTCAGTGAGTGGCCTACCCGCATGGCCAAAGGCTTTTACACCATTTCAACCTGCTTTGATAAAGTTTCCCTAAACGTTTTCTTTTCAAGTTCCCCATGAATGAATTTAGATATGCTCTGAAGGTCGGTTTGCTTTTGCTAGCTGTATTTCAGAGGCACATCTGACTGCAGCTTGCGCAGCGCTGTCCTCTGCCTAGAAAAATGGCTTCTGTGTCCTGTAGCCAGCATTTTTAATCTGTGCTGTGGTCCGGGTGAGACTCCACAGGCAAAATGTGCAGCCAGTTGTAGATGTAACAGGACTGTAATGTCCTGACGCTGACGATTCCTTCAGATTCCTGGAAGGTAGCAAGGGTTTTATGGGCCACTGTTCAACCTGAGAACATAAGAAATGCTGGAACTGGGCATGCCAAGCAGGCAGCCCAGTGGACCAGGCAAAAACAGAAGACTAGGCAAGCACATGGGAATCCTTCCCTGGCTCACCTTCCCGGCCTAGCGAGCACTGCAGCTCGGGAATTTCTGAAGTCAGCTATGTTGACAGATGTGGGTGCCTGCGCTTTGTCAGTCCCCACTTTAAAGAGGTGAGGGATTTAGTGTCCTATTTGGGAAATGTGAAATAGCACTGTAACTGTAGCATGTGAGCTGTGCTGGGTAATGCTAGTCCGGCAAATACAAAGTCACTATGGAGACATGTCCCCAGCCTGTGAGGTGGGACTAACTGTGGGGACTGCAGCAGCCAGGGAACACAGGGAAGCTGCAGTTTATCTTCTAGCAAGGAGGCTGAAAGAGACAGGGAAAAGACTTCACGTGAAACCAAGAAATGAGAGACAGGACGTACCTCCTAGGTACCCAAAGGTCAGATCTAATTCCATTATTATAAACCTCCAGGAGCACTGATGGTATTAAAAAAACCAAAGCAACTCTTGGAGAAGAGCTTTTCCTAGAGGAAACAAGTACTAGAGATCCCGACACAGTGGCAACCAAAGATGTTATGCTATCATGATTACTTTGAATCATTTGACCCTAAGCCTGCCATGGGTCCTATGATCTTGGTTCCTCCCCTGTTTTGGTGTTACTGTTTGTAAAGGATGGATTTGCTTGAAAAATTATGAGAGAAAATGAAATTTTCGTTGATAGACAGGTGTCCTGAAAAGACAGATCAGTTCATTGATCCAGGTAGTCGTATGTCCCCAGGGACCCTACTATTGGCACAGTGTGATAGCAGAAATGCATAGCTGAGACTGTGGAACTGTGCTTTCAATGGACACCCATGCTTAGACTGGAAATATCAGAGTAGTATGAGACTATAACATCTGTCACCATATTGAGATCACATTGACTATCTGAGGTCACATCGCATCAATTCCCACCAACCTGTCAGCGGGCTCTAAAATACAGAATTGGGTTCTTAACATCTGCTTCATATGAAACAAGGTGGGTTCATGTTAGCATTTTGTAGCACCTTTTTGGCAAAAAGACAAACCGGAAGTCTAAAGTTTTTTTTTTTTAAATCTCAGTATTACAAATATTTTCCTGTATTACAGTGTTTAATGTTTGACAAAGAAGGGATGTTTCACAGGAACAAGCATAAGCAAGTAAGAATTTTATATCTATGGGAGATGGCTAAACTTCCAAATTTTAGTGTGCTTCAGAGTCTTACTAAAACATTTTTGATTATTAAACTCCGATCCAAGTTGTAAGAGTGTCAGGATAAGAATAGGGAGGTTTATTTGTTAGCATATGCATTAAGTAACTTTTTTCTTTTTATTAGATACTTTTTCTTCCCTGTACTTAAATTATTTTTTTCCAGCATATATTGGGGTTTGTATCTAATTAAGGCTGTGATTATTTTGGTAGAGACAGCATACTGCAGTTTCCCAAATTTTAATAAGATTCTTTTTACTAAATTATAGATGACATTTAGAAAAAGGAAGTATTTTTAATAGACTTAGGTACAGCATTTTCTATGTGATTTTCTATGAAAACTTTTATGTTTTCATTTTCAGTGTTTTTATGCTCTTCCCTATACATTTACTTCTTCATTGATTTAACAATGCTCTATTCACTTATGCTATTAAATGCTGTGGTTATGATCTCTATGGACTCCTCAGTTAATTGTGTTTGTAGTTCTGTAATGGTGTGCAAACATTTTCTCTTGCGAGGTTTGCCAGGAGGCCTGTTCCAGGTTTGACTGTAATTGTACACCTGACAGTGGAAATGCACATATATTTTTACATACAGTCCACCATATCTTGAAGTGACACTTCAAACACTAAACATTTCCAGCAGCTGAAGAGAGAAAAACTTTTTACTGGGCAATATTAAAACTTCCTTTTCTTCCTATGGAGCTCCATTGCCTGTAGATCTCAATCATGACACTCTTCAAAGATTCATCTTAGATTATTCTTTTCCCCCATCAGAAACTATGGTTATTCAAAAATAACCATATTTTCATAAGACAGTTATAATATTAGAGAGTTAGTTCATCAGCAAGTTGAAGTTTCTTCCATATAGAGTAAAAATGAGTATCAATTAGTTTCCTTTAGGAATATGTGAAAACTTCATTTCTTCAACTCTGTGTCCAGTAATCTCCATTCCTGCACACCCGTAGATAGCTAAACAAAGAACCTAGAAATCACACCACTCCTAGAGGCAGATTTTCTTTGAGGATAGGTTCCATGGAAAATGGACTTGGATTTCTGAGCATGCCAGAGTTACCTGTTTGTAAGTCTCAGCACATGTAGCTGTCATCAGCCAACGTGCTATATTCAAGTCAAATAAAAAGGTATTCCTTTGTGATGGCTAGAGCTTATGGATAGTCTGCTATTAAGAAGTACTGCCATATGAACTCGTCGCTCTCTTGCCATTACGGCAAGTGGTTTTTATGACAGTCTGGGCAGCTCTCACTTTACATTCATCAGTAAGGTTTAATGGCAGTATGAATATATCCCTGAATATGCTCTGAAGGTATTTCTGTTCATTTCATGTAAATGAGCAAATAAACCATCTTACTCCTATCTCTTAATATTCGTAATCAGAGGGGCTTTTCTTTCTGGCTGCTTAAACAGCTGACACAGTAGATGTTGTCTGTGGTTGGCCAGGAACGTGCCAGATAGACAACTGTTTTAAACTGAATTACAATATAGTAGATAGCCAGGTTTGAGGTACTGGGGTTTTCCTAGCCACTGCTGTAGACAAAACCATGTTTGCAGCAATAGGTTTTGCTATCCTAAAAGTTGTAGACAACTGATTCTTGTCATGTTTTGTCATGCTTTGATAATAAGAAGCAAATGTCCTGTGAAATAAACTGAAAACAAAGCACAATTGGGAATTCCTGTTTCTCGTACATCTTTCTGTTAAGTGCTTACAGATGTTGTTAAGGAATTGATTCTGAATATGGTTTGTTGGTGTCTTTGTCCATTTCTAGCCCTTATTCTGATCTGGTAAATCTGTAGATAGGCACTAGACATGGCATCTCCACATTCTATATGGACAGCATAACCAGCAATATGATGGTCAAATTCTTTCATGCTCTCCGTAATTTTTAAATACCAGATTTTGCAAATGTTGTTTGTTCTTTCATACACTTACCCTAAGTGTAGTGATGAACTACCCTGTAAATACCACTGCAAAATCATTGTGCAAAATGATTTGTGATCCAGTCACCCTTTCAGACACTCTTTTATGGTTTTCTGTTCTGCCTCCGTGGTGTGTTATTTGAATGCATTTCTGAAGTGCATTAAACAGTACAGCTGGTATCTCTACAGTTCTTGGTTTTGCCATTTCTCTCCTGTGGGAAAAATTATTTTAATTATTTAAAACCTATGTTTGCTTTGTTATCGATGACAAGTTCCAAGAAGTTTCCTTGTATGTAGAGTGCACAAGAGCTTTTTAGGAATCATGTAAGATGATGTTCAAAGTGATTCTTGGGTCAAAGAAAGAAAGAAAAAAAAAACCAACAAACCACCAACCTCTGTAAAAGCCTGGACAGCTTCCTTAGACCTTTGGAATAGACTGATAAATTACAATTTCTATTTTACGCTATCAAGACTAAGCTAGAGTAAGTAGTGTAAGCCTTCTTCCCAGACCATCGTATGCCTGACCATAAATACCAAGATTTGAAATTTGACTGGATTCTAGGGGAAGACTGCACAGAAAACAGAAGCAGGACATGATCTGCTCCAGTAGGGTGAGCGGCTAAAGAGATGTACTAGTTATTTATAGCAAGGTGTATTACATTGCTGCAGCCCAAATCAGATATGATAACAAAGCAATAACTGAAGCCTGCATTATTATCTTTATATTATTATCTTTATTCAACCTGGATGAAGACTTCCTACCACCAGAAGCAGCTCCACTTCAATAACACTTATATTAAAAATGTACATTTTGTATTGGAAAAAACTCCAAGGCAAAGACGAGCTGCTGTTTATGTTCATGTAAAACCTTCCTCTGTATCTCAATCTAGAAAAATTGTTCCAATATTCATTTCTTTTTTAAGAAACTGGGTACATCCGTTGTCTTTCATCAGCCTCTCCTTTCATGATTTCATGTCCTGACAGGGAGACACCAAACGCAATACTGTCTAGGTTAAGAGTAGATCTCATCCGCCAAGACCGGTAATTACCTCCCGCAGGTGGGTGCTTGTCTGGCCGGTAGTCATGTCTGAGCACAGAGCAGTATTCAAAGTTTGCATGATGTAATGAGCTGATAGGTAGTTTTAAATACTCTGTAAAGTAGTCATTTTCTCAAAGATTTCCCTTCCTCAAATATTCTTGTCATTACAAACATTTTAAAAATGATAACATTATTATATGTTATTATGTACATATATAATAAATACAATATTATATACAATACATATACAGATACAATGGTCAGGTGAAAATGCATATTACAAAACATTAGAGATTATACTTATGTTTTTCCTAACATTCATTCATTCATTCATGGCTTGGCTTCGCAGACGAAGATTTGGGAAGGGCTTTACCCACGCTTACGGCAAGCGCGCTGATGGCTGAAAAGGCCAATGCAGGATAGGCAAGTCCGGTTGCAAAAAGCACACCGGAAGGTCTCCTTGGGTGGTAGAGTCGGGGCATGGTTCTTTCTGCGCTGTCTTTTCTCCTCAAGACTGATTCTACGCATGTTCTCAAAGGAGGCAGCAGCGCTATGTATGGTGTGTCTCCAAATCTCCCGATTGGAGACCAGGGTGGACCACTGATGGTGGTCAATATGGCCTAGGCTGAGGTATTGTTTCAGGGAGTCCTTATATCTCCTCTTTGGAGCTCTTCTCTTGTGGCAGCCGGTGGCAAGTTCACTGTAGAACACAATCTTAGGGAAGCGGTGATCCTCCATCCTAACATTACATGGGGAATATCATGACCCTACTGAAATCATTAAGAATTCTCTCACTGATGTTGGCACAGACAGGGCTCTACTAGTAAGGAGTGTGTGAACTGCTTTTAATGGTAGATGATCTAGGATGTTAAACTGGTGCAGCACTAGCATGGATCCAGTAATTTTTCTGGTGAACTCAAAAGAGAGATGCTGGGCAATGTTCCTTTCATACCTATTTCCACGTTCTTTTAATATTTTGTTTAGTTCAGTGCATTGAGTCATTGTGAAATAGCTGAAACACCAGCATGTCCTGGTTTTGGCTGGGATGGAGTTAATTGTCTTCCTAGTAGCTGGTTCAGTCTATATTTTGGATTTGGTGTGAGAAGAATGTTCGTAACACACTAATGTTTTAGTTATTGCTAAGTGGTGCTTATCCTAAGTCAAGGATCTTTCAGTTTCCCATTTTCTGAGCAGGAGCACAAGTAGCTGGCAGGGAGCATGGCCAGGACAGCTGACCTGAACTAGCCAAAGGGATATTCCATAACACAGGACATCATGGTCAGTGTGCAATCTAGGAGGGGTTGACAGGGAGGTACCAACCACGGCTCAAGGATTTGGCTGGGCATCGGTCAGTGAGTGGTGAGCATGTTGTGCATCACTTGTTTTGTATAGTCTATTATTTTACATTTTTTACCCCTTCATTTTCTGTCCTATTAAACTGTCTTTATCGCAACCCACAAGTTTGCTTTTTTTCCCAATTCTTTCCCCCATCCCACTGGGGTGGAGGGAGTGAGCGAGCAGCTGGGTGGTGCTTAATTCCTGGCTGGGGTTAAACTATGACACAGCACTATGCTGATTACTTGCAATTGCTTATCTTGCTTTCCATTACTACAGAGATGGCGGTTCCTCTCTTGATGAAGTACAGTTAGTATCAGATGAAGCAAATGTGACTCTTGCCAAGGCATTGTTTGAAGTCTCTGTTGAAGACACAAAGTCCTAAGTCATTTCCTCTCTTAGAGTGTTGCAGAGCCCCTAGGCCTTGCTAAGATTCTTTACCTTGTAGCCTAAGAGTATCAATATTTGACAATCTCAGTCTTTTGTCTTATATTTTCTTCCACATATTGCCTATCCTTCCTGAAATCCCAGGTTCCTGCCTGTTTCTTCATGGCATGTATGGCTGTGAACATATTAGATCTAACAGAATCACAGAATCATAGAATAGTTTGGGTTGGAAGGGACCTTTAAAGGTCATCTAGTCCAACCTCCCTGCAAGCAGCAGGAACATCTTCAACTAAATCAGGTTGCCCAGAGCCCCATCCAGCCTGACCCTGAACATTTTCAGGGATGAAGCATCTACCACTTTCTCTGGGCGACCTGGTCCAAAGTTCAAACTGTTGTTAGTCAATTCCACTTTTTGATGTAGGCATCACGAGGACAGGTAAGACTTTCTGAGAGTTGTTAAAGCTGGGGTGATCATAGAATAGTTTGGGTTGGAAGGGACCTTTAAAGGTCATCTAGTCCAACCTCCCTGCAAGCAGCAGGAACATCTTCAACTAAATCAGGTTGCCCAGAGCCCCATCCAGCCTGACCCTGAACATTTTCAGGGATGAAGCATCTACCACTTTCTCTGGGCGACCTGGTCCAAAGTTCAAACTGTTGTTAGTCAATTCCACTTTTTGATGTAGGCATCACGAGGACAGGTAAGACTTTCTGAGAGTTGTTAAAGCTGGGGTGAAAGAATGGGAGGACCTAGGAAGAAAGTTGTCCTCGTACTCATGGGGTCCCACTTGCAGGAGATGAATTCAGTCAGACAGGCTTTTCTCCTGAGTCACTCACAAGTGTCCAGTTTCCACCTATAAATTGCTATTAAAAATAGTAGCAAGAAAACACAGGAAGTTCTATCCCCAAAGGGCTCCATGAGGCCAATTAGGGATTTTATTACTAATTGTTTGCAGAAAGCATTCTGAGATGTGACAGAATAAACCTCCAACAGATGCTTACTCTGCAGTTCTTACTCTTTAAATAGACAGAAATGTGGAAGAAGGGTTGGAGAAAGACTTGGAGAAAGCTGAAGTACTTGCATTGTTCTCATCTAGCATTTAAGACTGCTCCGTTAGTGCTCAGCTCCCTGCACTGAGTTTCCTGCAGAGTAAGACCCTCACAGGCACACACAAACAGATGTGTGCCATGTCTCAGGTTAAGCTGAAGGTCTCCAGTACTTCATTTTAGTTCCAAAGCATTCTGCAGTACACTCACTGCTCTTATAAATGAAAGGAAATTCGATTAACAAACAAAGGACATTTTGACCACACTGTATATTCTTACTTGTTCTCTTGGGCACTTATTCAAAGTGCCTGTCCATTTTCAATAAATTTCCAGCTGATAAATAAATTATTACATTTATCATTGTAATTTTTTTTTTTGCATAACTCTGCTTTTTCACTGTGCATTAGCGTGAGCTAAAAATAACAGGCATTTGTCATAGGCTGTTCTTTGGCCATTGAAAAGATGTGTATTTGCATAATAGGTACTGCATATCCCTATATACAATGAGAAGAAGCTTTAAAGAAGGTCACAAACTTGGTCTTCTCATCACTTTACCGGAGCTAAAAATCTGACAGCAAAAAACACGCTCTGTAGGCGTAGCAGTGTATATATGATTCTCTTATTAATTATCTTCAGACTACGATTAGCTCTCTCGTGTAATTTTGGCACGTTTGATTATTTTCAGTGAAATTATAGTTCTGATTCACTAAGTGCTACCATTTGGACAGTCACATTGACGTTGTTGGAAAACGCAGCTCACTTGCGTTCCTGGGGTTCGATCCACTGCTTGGACAAGCCATGCTTCGCACAAGACGTGTAGGCATCTGCTTTGGCTGGGCCAGATCTGCTCCTCAGTTGTGTTAGTGCAGTGTCTGCTTTGCCACAGCCTGTGTCAGGACACCCAACACAGCAGACAGTGCCTTATAGCGCTCCCTGCACCGGCTGTGCTTCTATTTTCCTCATCCAGTCAGTTGTACCTGACAGTGCATGATCTGCTCTCCAACTCCTTTTATTGTGTTAGATAACGTACTCCAATTTCAGGCATGCAGAGATTTGAAAATAAAGTCATTTAATTGTATGAGTTATCACACTGTGCTTGAGTTTAAAAGCAGTACTTTTGTCAAGAGGCAAAATTTTTATGTCATGCTACACCTATTTTTGATCTAATAGAAATAAGATCAAGACACAGGAAATCTATTTGAAACACAGTAAAACCTTCAGACATTATTTTTACAGAGGTGATGTTTTGTTATACCATAGTTATACGAGTACAGTTGTTCATTGCCCTTTGGAAGAACATAATAAGATACAACAGTCAAAAAAATGAGACTTTTTTTGTCCTATATTTTTTCATGAGGGTAAGAAATAACCCTTCATTATTTTTAATAAAATTTTTCTTTATTATTGAGTAAACTAAAAAAGCTTAGTTTCCTGTCAGATAGTAATCTGAGGCCTACTTGTATAAAAAGAATATAAAGCTAATACTGAACAAAACATCTGATGCTATATTTTCCTTCCTAGAGTTCAGCAATGTTAGAGCATGTTTTTTTTCCCAAAGACCTTCTGTTACCACTTACTATTTTTCTGACCTTTTGTCTTCCAGCTTTAACTCTACCTTTCTGAAGTCTTCTTTTACCATTGCAATAAACTTGCACAGTGTGGTTAAGCAGTATTCTTGGAAGGCTGAACTCAAATTCCACTTCTCCTTAATTTGTGCTTTCTCTAATTCTGTATATGCAACTATCAAAGTAGCTGCAAGCTGATTATTCCTTCCTTTTCCTGGTACAGCAGTCACATGTAGTTGTTCTCTCAGTGGAAAGCATCCATATGGCCAGCAGATGCACTCAAAGGGTATTTAATTAGTGGTTTATTTAAATTCACCTCACTAGACAGTTCTGTAGTGATTTTATCTAAGCTAGGTGTGTGTTGTCTGTGTGTTTGAAATCAGCATGGATTATATGAAGTGGAATCATGCTTACTTGGAGTAACTTTGGTCCACATGAACAGAAGTAAGTACTTCATTCAAGTGTAAGTTTTGGTTGTCATTTGACTATCGTCTTCAAAACTTCCAGTACAGCTTCTGCTTTAACCTTGGTAAGCCCTGTAGCATTTGACTCCAGGACTGAGGTTCTGTTTCATGGTATGTAAAAGGTCACTTACAAGTTCTGATTCTCCTACTGCTTTTTGTCCCAAGTTCCACTGGTGTTGCAGAGTTAGATAGGTGTATTAAATTCTGCTCAAAAAAAAAAAAAAATTTTTTTTATTTACCCGATCAGCAAGGATGAAGCCATCCCTTAACTTCATCCTAGTAAACTAAAACTTGTTTGACAAGGATCAAAAAGTACATATTAATTCAGATCCCAAGATTCCCCTAACTATTACAACATTTGTATTTGTTAAAATCTATATCCAAGCTCTTTTTTTATTTTTTTCTTTTTTTTCCCCCCCTTGCCTTATAGAAACAGCAGGCATCATTTGTTCCCATTCACATTTACATTTTGTCTGAAATGTTTTAGGTTGTACCCAACAAGTCAAAGAGTCCAAATGTTTAGTGTCAGAAATGTGTCCTTTTGCCATTATTTTTAGTTTCCCTTACCTTAGGTAATTTGCAATCTCCTTGTTTCATTCACGAAGAATGTTAAAGAGAACCAGAACTAAGGCCCTTTATCATGAATAGGGAGCCTATTAGCTCATCTGTGTATTGTGTGTAATGTTGATTTTGTGTCATTCTCCTCCTTTCATTGAAATGTCAGTAAGTTTCTGATCACGTAATTACCTTGAGGAGTTCAGGTAGGTACCTCTGTACTGGCCTAACACAATGAATGCATTATATCCTAGAGTGACATCAGAGCAGCTTTCCAAAGAGTGTGTTCTGTCAGCTCCTATTATTGCTGGTTGGTCTTGCAGAAACAGAGGCACTAGACAGGCCAAAATCACCGCCTGTTACGGTGACTGCTCTGACGTACAATGTGTGTGTGGTGGGGGAGCAATGGCATGGCTGCACAGCCTGCACCACTGTCTTCCACTTGGTCATTCCAATATTTCTCCCTTTCTCTTCTTTTGGTAATGCAGACCTGAACCCGCCTTTCCCATATTTTTGTCCAAGCTCACTGACATGCTGAGAAGCCTGTAATTAAGTGGGTTGTCCTATTTATCCCTCAAATATTGTTACATTAACTTTCTTCCAGCTCTATGAAATTTCCTCAGCATTTCAGAAGTTGTTAGGAAACAAATTTAATGCTTAACATTGCTGTCTGTCACATCTTTTATTTATTTTTCTAATAACTCTTTGACTTGCCATTTAAAAATACATGCTTAATTTAAGTTGCTGCTGTTCACTATCCTTTCCAAGTATTGATTTAATGGAAAGTATTTCAGTGTTACATAATGTGAAAACAGTTTATGTTTTCCAAATATGCAATCGAAACATTTCTGCTGTTCCACATATAGACACTTCTATTTTTCACATCTAGTTGTAAAGCAGTACTAGTATTTGCAATGTCATTATCACTGATCAACCTAACATTTTTACTTTCCTTGGGATATTTTTTTTGCCTTTTCTTTCTCCTAAGTTCACATATTATTTAACTCTGTAGTTATACACTAACTGCTGTCAGCTTTTGTTTTTTCGCCATTTGTTTAATGTTTTAATGTGCTGCTTTCTCTTCTTTTAGACAATGAGAAATTATTTGGGGATGAAGATAATTAATAGAGCTTAAGTGGTGTGACTGAGACGGATTGCCATAATCATGATTGTGAAATTTCAAAGAGAGGAATCTTCTGTTCCAAGATGTTTTTTTTTCAGGTGTACTGGATCTGGCCCAGGATTAAGTTCACTTTCTTTGCAGCAGCGATACTGTGCAGTGTTTTGGGTTTGTGGCTCAAACAGTGTTGAAAACATGCTGATGTTTTGGCTATTGCTGGCAGGGCTTGCACAGGATCGAGGCTGTCTCTCTCTTTCCCACTCTGCCCACACTCCTACCCCAGCAAGTAGGCTGGGGATAGGCAAGAAATTGGGAGGGGACACAGCCAGGACAGCTGACCCCAACTGACCAAAGAGATACTCCATAACATGTGACATCATGCTCAGCAATAAAACTGGGTGTTGGCTTCAAAGCTATCAGAGACTGACAAGGTGTGGGTGTGCTTGTGGGCCTTGGTGAGTGATTGCCTTAGCATTGCTTCTTTTTTTAATCCTCACTTATTCCGTTTTCTTAATTCTCACTTTTTTCCTCTCCCTGCCCCCCCCCCCCCCCTCTTTTTTTTTTTTCGCTGCCGCATCGTGCCCAAAGCCGCCTGTGCCGTGCCCAGGGCTGGGGAACCGGGCGCTG
>NW_010396654.1:12316-15413 GCF_000710305.1 Buceros rhinoceros silvestris
TAATCCTCCCTTATTCGGTTTTCTTAATTCTCACTTTTTTCCTCCCCCTGCCCCCCCCCCCTTCATTTATTAAGCCATCTTTATCTCAACCCATGAGTTTTCTCTCTTTTTCTCTCTTTTTCTCTCTTTTTCTCTCTTTTTCTCCTATTTTCTCCTATTTTCTCCTATTTTCTCCCCTGTCCCACTGGGGGAGGAAGCCAGGGGAGGGAGCTAGCAGCTGTGAGCGTGCTCACCTGCTGGCTGGGGTCGATCCACAGCAGCGTGGAAGAAAAATACATTAGGAGCACAATCTCTGAGCAATGGGGTTTCAAGGTTTGAAGGAGTGAAGTACTTTTTCCAAGCAGCAAGCCAGGGAAGAGGCATTCACAGATGAAAGGAGTGGGAGGGCAAGCTGAGTGAGCTGAGACTATTTAACCTTGAGAAGAGAAGGCTAAAGGGAGAAGATCTTATTGATGTGTCTAAAAGCCTCATAGGAGGAGTAAAGATGGAGCCAGACTCTTCTCAGTGCTATCCAGTGAAAGGACGAAAGGCAATGGGCACAAACTGAAATACAGGAAAAATATGAATAAAGTTTTTACTGTGAGAGTGGTCGAACATTAGAACAGGTTGCCCAGAGAGGCTGTGGAGTCTCCAACCTTGCATATACTTAAAACCTGGACACAACCCTGCTCTGAGCAGAGGGCTGGACTAAAGGACCTCCAAAGGTCCCTTCCAACCTCAGCTATGTTGTGATTCTGTGAAATTTCATGGGTGTTAAAAGTGACGCACAGTTGTGTGGATCAGGCAGCCAAATGCTCAGTCGGCTTAGATAACATGGGAAATCAGAGAGCTTTCTCAGGTGAAGCTGTAGCATTTTTTTCCAGTCTCCAGAATTACCTTTCAGTCCTGGATAATGAATTGTGTTTTCTTTTTACTTTGTTTTTGAATAGAGTGATTACATGAGTCTTTTTAGTTTGGACCTGCAGCTTTTTCACTGGAAAACCAGTCCTTCAGTGTGGGCAAAAAACCTGTCTCTTAGTACAGCATCATTATTTTGGAACATACTGTAGCTTGGCGTGTGTTCCACCACCAGAGTTGTCTGAGGCAGCAAAGTCATGTAAGAGAACTTTCCAGTTCCAGACTAATGTGCAGAAGGCTGATTCCTCATGTTTGAGTGTAAAATGACTGTACAGAAATTGATACTGCAGTAAGATGTACGGTTAGCTCAATATTCACAGCGCTCTGCTGGAAACCAAGTGTAAAGCGATAGCACAAGGGCTATTTTGTAGTAGGAGTGCTGGTAAAATAGTTTTATTTACAAGTATCAAAACTGGCATTTCATGATGACTCATTGTCCTGATTCAACCTGTTTTTTAGGTTCAAGTTACTGATTATACTGCTGGCCTTTACACTTGCTGACAATTCTGTAGGTTAAGAGTTTGTTTATATTCTGCTGCTGCTGGCAGTTCCTGGTTTCCAGTCAGTTTCCTGTTTTTTTCAGGCCTGATCAGTCTTGATAATTAGATCAGTTGTCGTTGTTGCTATTCAGCTATGTATTTCATCAACTCATTTTTTGTTGTTTGATTAAAAAAAAAAAAGGAATAGGTGTGGTCCAGCTTTTTTTATGTGTGAGTGAAATATTATACCTTTTGGAAAAATATTAGCTCTTCTGGGAAGGCAATCGCAACATGAAATTTGGGGAAGATACACAGTGCAGTTATTTGGTTGCTTTCGTAGGAGAGTTTTCATTTGATTGACTTAATTTGATGGACTGACTTCAAGAATTTACTCACTGATTTACTGTCTGAAAGAATGTTCATGAATGCATTGTGGTTGTAGCATAGATTTCCATCTGAGCTGAAGACAATTTTTTTTGTGTAGGTGCATGAAGATTGTGATCTCTTTTGTGGTGGGTGCTGCCTCCTTCTCAGGTGATTCTCATTTGCTGAACAGAAGGAGACTGAGCTCTGCAAGCGAGGCCATGCGCACAGAACTGTTGCATGAACAGGCAGTGCTGTACACTGTATTTCTGTACTCTTTTGTTGCACATGATGACTTTTTGTCTCTGAATATTTTAAATTTTGTGTTTACTGTAAGGAGAGCTGGTGGTGATTAAATATTGAATGTTTCATCTTTCTACCTAAAATTGAGGGTCTCATAGCTTATTCCACTGAGGAAGATAATGTGATTATGTCAGATACCTTCAATACAGTTCTTTTTATTTACAAAAATATGTAAAACTATATTGCCGTAAGTACAGACGGGATTCAAAAGTCTTCATGCAGTGCTTGTTCTGGTTGTGCTGGCCTTTCACAACACCCTTCCACATTCCTCAGTGAACCTCATCCGTACCTTGGCCTGAAGCAGCCAAATTTTTAAGTACGATGATGTATTTCAGATACCTGCCCCAGTGGAGCTACCTCTCTTTTCACAACAATACATTGAGGTTGTGTCTAATTACTTCAGGTTGGTTTTACCTGTCTCAGGATTGAACGGCACTAGTACATAGTGCATTAAGGCCCAGTCATAATGCAATGCTAAGAGCATCCTGTAAACGTTTTCGTGGGGATGTCAGCAGTACCAGCACACTGTCACTAGGGACCACATCCCACATAAAAAGGCTTTGGTTGTCATTTCGGCTGAAGTGCAATGTCAACAACTCTGTCAGGCTGCACAGAGGCATTTTGCCTGACACAGTGACAGTACTGGCTGTGTGTGCACCCTGGAGACTGGCTATGGCTCCTCGATAGCACCCTACCACGTAAGCAAAAGGGGTATAGTCCCCCCTCCCCGCTCGAACATGAGGGTTTGCTTAATCTTCCTGAGCGACCTGGCTGTTATTGCCAGCCTTGTGCTTTTGCTTTAAGGTAATACATCTCCAGATTTGACCCCGTTTTTCTCCTAGTGGTAATTTTCTACACATAATTTACTTAATCCTGAAGTCTGACCGGTGGGAATTGATTGTCGCTCCGGTTTCACTCACCTCCCCTGGCAGGGTAAGTCCCCGTGCCTCCCAGGCCACCATTTTCCAGGGTGAATAAAGACACCCGCGGGAACAACGGGCACTTTTCGGGTCCTTGCTGGCAGGCTCCGGGGGAGGGACAGGCACGGGAGCCGG
>NW_010396655.1:0-262 GCF_000710305.1 Buceros rhinoceros silvestris
GTCTACCATGCTGTGGGGTCAGGCAGACGATTCGGAAGATTTGACCATAGGGGAGGTATGCAATCGAATCCGTCAGTATGATGTCGTTACTATATGCCAAAACCAAAAGTGTCTCATCCCGGAGGTGCAGAAGTTGACAGATGCTGTTAAGGAGATGCGTGGGGCAGTTGGTGAAACTACATGTCCATCAACTAATTCTTCTCCCAGAGCTAACCAAAACAAGCAGAACCGGACCCGATGTGACCTCCCATGCTGCTCGAGC
>NW_010396656.1:0-2035 GCF_000710305.1 Buceros rhinoceros silvestris
AGTACTGAGGCCATGTTGCTGAAAACGCAGCCACGCTGGGCAGGGCATGTCTCCAGGATGGCGGATCACCACCTCCCTAAGATTGTGTTCTATGGTGAACTCGCCACCGGCTGCCGCAAGAGAAGAGCTCCAAAGAGGAGATATAAGGACTCCCTGAAACAACACCTCAGCCTTGGCCATATTGACCACCATCAGTGGTCCACCCTGGCCTCCAGTCGGGAGATTTGGAGACACACCATACATAACGCTGCTGCCTCCTTTGAGAGCACGCATAGAATCACTCTTGAGGAGAAAAGACAGCGCAGAAAGAACTGTGCCTCGACTATACCACCCAAGGAGACCTTCTGCTGTGCTTTTTGCAACCGGTCTTGCCTATCCCGCATTGGCCTTTTCAGCCATCAGCGCGCTTGCAGTAAGCGTGGGTAAAGCCCTTCCCAAATCTTCGTCCGCGAAGCCAAGCCATGATGATGAAAAGAACAGGTTAAATTATTAAAACCAAAGCCAACTCCTGACATTTTTTCCATAAAATGATACGTAAATACCTTTTGCTACAAAAACTCTGTGAAATAAAACCTTTTAAAGTCTGCCTGGCAAACAAAACATGAGTGCTTGCTGCTGGTATAACAAACAGCATCTCACTACATAGCGAGGATATCAAGGAACACATATAATACTGGAAATTGTTTCTCACAGCAGCAGCACCTTTGGAAATTAACTCATTCTTCTTAAGAACTTACTTTTTCCACATCAAACACTTGTCAGGAGTGCTGTGGCTGCTCTCATAGGAAACATAACCACCTCTGCAAGACCTAATTTCTCTGTGAAGGTTAATTAGTTTAATGCAGGAAATAGTCTAGTGGAATTGGGGATTATTTCTTCAAATAGATGAGCTGGAGACTCAAGTTTGGTAAATACTGCCTGAGAAAAGCGTGGCTTTTGGATGTAACGCTTTGCAGAACAGAGCACCACCATATAAAAGGAGAGCGAATAGCATCCCACAAAGTTCTACCTGAGCTGGCAACTTCTTATTAAACACTTACAAACACTGGAATGGCCTCATTTGGAGGGTGGAATTGCTTCCATCTTAATTTTGTTATGCTCTACTTTGTTCAATACAAACCTAATCTGAACCAGAACATAGCTGAGGTTGGGATTTGTGAATGAGCTGCAGAGACTGACATCTCGCCAAGATACAGATGCTTCAGTGGGAGGATTTTTTATCATGGCATATCAAACCACATTATTTTAATTTGCTCTAGACAATAGAGTATGCAAGGCAGTAAAAAGAATTGATGTTTGTTGCATATCAATTGGAATAATCAAGATTATCACATACATTTAAGATTGTAAGACACTGATCTCTGACTCTCACAACCTTAAAACCACAGCTTATTTGGGGCATCACAAACTTAATTACCCCAAATCACGTCACTTATGGAAACACTTATTTAGAAGATTATTTTCAAACTGGCAATTTAGGTCTCAGTCAGGATTTGATTTGCATTCCTTCTCTAATTTTCAGGGAGCTTACATTTCTTTCCCATCTTAGCCCGATCCATTTTCTCCCCGGCCCCAGTTGATTTTCAAGAGCTGTGAACCAAAAGCCACCAGGCAAAGACAATTTTGTTGATATAGGAGTAAAAGTTATCTCACTTTTCATGAGCAGGGTAACAGGAGAGGGGACTGGTTGCACTCATGGTCTGACAAGTAGAAAGGTCACATTATTGGATGTCCTCTCAGAAAAAAAAAAGATGACTTTTAAGGGGTTATTTTAATAGGCTGGATGAAAACATTTCATATACAAACCCATAATTCTGATTGTCTCGGTAGCCGGCGCAGTGTTTATTTGGACAGTTTCCAGGGATTTCCTGCTTTATTAGGGAGACCGCATGCTGGAGCACAGCGTTTGCATAAGTTACCTACGCGATTAAATGAGGTAAGTAAAACACACAGAGGAAGACCCTAATACCATAGGCACTATACCAAAAAAAAAAAAGGGGGGGGGGGGAAAGCAAAAGTGTGATGCGGAAAGATT
>NW_010396656.1:2065-26787 GCF_000710305.1 Buceros rhinoceros silvestris
CCACAAGAGCTACCCAACAAAAAAAAAAAAACTGGTGGGGGGGGGGGAAACGACAAGTTTGATGCGGAAAGATTAACAACAAACTTCTTCCTTTTTTAGCTACAAAGACCAAAAAATGTTAAAGCTCAGTAAGAAAATCCAGGAAAAACTTAGGTTTATTTACCATATACCATGTGGTTTAGAAACTTGGACTAAATGATGTCCTTAGTGAAAAAGCACCACCTGGCAACAATGACTGTTGCCAGAACTTCTAACCAGAGTTTGGGCTGCTGAGAGAAAACTTCAGATGGCTTCAGACTATTTTACAATTTTTTACTGAATTTATATTCTGTTCTCTTTGTTTCAGACATTAGAAACACCACCAAAGATCAGTGCTTCCAGGTGAACAGACCTTCTTTTTCACAAAACTTAGTTTTTTTTAAACTATGCAGTTGAATGCTGCTTAAACTCTTGTTATAAAGGGAGTGAAGGGCAACTGCAGTATTTTTTTTTAAGAAAGGTTAAAACTCAATAAACCCCCCCAAACCTTTGCTTTTGGTACAGAGCTGATTAAAGCATAATGACATACTACTGTATGCTAACAAATCATCTACTTCCTATTTTGAAGCACTTAATTTAAAAATACCGTTGTTATTCAGAGCAACTGTCATAAGCAAAAATTCACAAATGTATAGGCATACCTAATCCTGATAAATCTACCAGATAGTCAAATATACCAGCAAAAGCAATTTGGATATAATTTCTATTGCTTTTTGTTACCCTCCACATTATTTTTCATAATTCATACAATAAATTGAACTAATTCTAACACAATCACGGCTCTGGTTAAAAGGATGCTAGTTCTCAAAAAACAGATCTGTAGAAGGACGGCTTTAATTGATACCATCCAAATCACTCATTGAGCTTTGTGTATTGCAACAATCAGCAAACAGAAGAAAGCCGTCACTGGACAATTCTGCAACACTTCAGTGCTATCAAAAGACAGCAAACAAAGCAAGACCCAGGGGCAACACAGTTTGTGAAAGGAGTACTATGGCATTCCCGTACACGGTCAAGTTTTTAAAGAATCTTTGTTATATACATAGGATGGTTCAAGTTGTCTAAACACAAGTGCTTGACGCTCTTTAGAGGTGCTGCAGGTTACGTCAATTTTCTGTGGGACACAGGAAGGTACAACTGGCACCTACAGGAGAGAGACCTGTGTCTTTCTGGAGTGGCAGCGTATCCTGTCACCCCCTAACGGTGAGCTAATCACATATTAGCTCAGTGTTAACCAGAATCAGCTGAATTCCAGCAATCTCTTCCCCACGCATCAGTTAGCTGTTTCTCCTTTTATTTTTTCTGCCAAATATTAGGTCCAGCAAATCCCTTCAGGACAAGAGGAATACTCTGCTATACGCCTTTGGCACTCCACTAAGCCGTGGTATTCAGCAGACCTAGAGTATACTTCATGAATGTACTTTGTATGTTCTCCAATAACAACAATCATTATGAAAGACTATTTCATTCATGTGCTGAGTATCATGAAATAGCCTTTAATATATCATCGCTGCTAAGGAATTATGGAAGTTCTTGCCAGTCCTGGCTGACATTCAGCAGATTACTGCATCCCTCTAGCCCAGTTTCTCCATCTGTGGATCAGGCCATATTCGTAAGAAACCAGCAACCACAGACAAAAAGCACTGCAAGATGCAAAGTGGGTTTTGAAGACATCTTAAGAAATGATTAAGAGCTTGCTCATCATTCACAGAACCTGCAAAGTAACAACTTCCAAGAAACTTGTTGAAGTGTTATTATTGTTAGGAGGATTCCTTACACAAGCCACACCTCCCTCACCCCTTACATAACCTTTATTTGTCTTTTGGCACGTGTTTGTGTAACTGCAGCTACAAAGGGTTTCTTTAAGTGTCCCTAGCCCTTACATTTTCCCTATCTACAAGCAGTGGGGCAAGGCAGATGAGTATCCACTCCTTGGTAAAGTTCACCCTTTGAACTCACCGCCCATTTCCCCCCTTTCTTACATTTTATCTAATCTACTTGAGATGCAGTTACTTTGCTAACTGGTTTAAGTAGGAGCCCAGCTTATTCCATTATACAGGTATTCACATATGGTAGTGACCACAGGCCAATTACATCTTCAAATAGACCAGGCATGTTTATTTGTGTGTGTGATTCCATAAACATGAGAAGACTGGAGTATAAGCTTGTGTTGCCAGCAGCAATTTTGTCTGCTTTCACAGTAGCAAAGCACAGACATACTTAAAGCATAAGACACCAGTGAACTCCTGCCTTTGGGGGCCCCAGCTCAGCAGTTTGGATGCCGAGTGGCAACCACCATCTGTATCCTTTTTCCTTCCATAAAAGGAACCTTTATAGCAGTGTAAAGGAAAACAAAGAAAGATTACTACCAGTAGTTTTAAATACTCAAATGAATAGTTAATCATCCAATAAGAATGTGAATTCCCTCAAGAAATTGTACTAAAGCAAATTACTCAAAAACACAAGGGTGCTCCAATAAGCAAATGATAAACTCAAAGAGGCAGCAAAAATCTCTCCCTACCCCAACTTCACATCTATTATTGAAATATAACTCGGGGGAAAAAAGCTTGAAACTAGAATTATTTTGCTCATTTTACTTCAGCTAATCTTGAATTTCCACATTTCCCCTTTTTGGTCAGAAAAGCTGACACACAGCAAGCTCGCCTTCATGAAAATTGCTTACAGAGTTCTAAAGCCAGTAAATTGCAACAGATACCACCACGGGCACTTAAGGAAACCTAGTTTTTGGTGCTGTTTTCAGTTAGTCAGACCTAGAGATCAACACTGAGAAGAAAAATAAACACAGTTTTGACACATACAGTAGGAAGAATTAGTGTTGTATCCAGACAAGGAACAAGCCATGTAAAACAGAAGTTAGTGGAATAACCATCCTAGCAGCTTAAACTGCATGTTTATTCAAGCTGCAACAAGAAGTCAGCCAGTGAAGCAAGCGTCCTTCTCTGTTTGCGCTCCACACACACAGTTCTAACAGCTGCAATGTTTTGGGTTTTGTTTTTGGTTTTGGGGTTTTTTTTGTTTGTTTGAAACTGTTTCTAAAGAGAAAAAAAGAACAGGGAAAATGTAACCGACCCGGTTGGAAACAGCAGGCTGGTAGACCAACGGCCTCTGCAGCCGTACGCGAGACATCAGCACCACCACGAGGCAGTCAGTGGTTAAGCCACGTAACAGCCAGCAAAAAGCACACCCCACCCGGCCCCCTCCTCCCAGTTACATACATGTAGCACACACATGCAGCAGCCCCTACATGTATGTATAAACACACAATTAAGTACTCAATTTCAACGCAATTTATTTTTTCCTATCACTTGGAATATTCCCAATGACAAGAAGTACAACATCACATGACCCTAAATATACTGTTCCTATATATCTGTTGACTTTTAACTTTCGGTGTGAAAACATCTCCCTATCTTGACTGTGCATGTGAAAGCAAGTCAGTGCTTGGTTCAAGAAAGGTAGTTTAAACTTTTGATTGGAATTATGCCTATCTAGCTACATATGGCTTATCACTTACTGTTACTAGGTATGGGCATTCTGAAATTTTTAAAAGACAGTGAGCAATCACGGACAATTGTCTGAACTTAATTTGATATATGGTATGATTCCATTTAGCTGTTTTTTGCTTTAAGTTCTTTTAAAATAACCTTACTTGCTTTATGAAGAAATGTGATGTTTTCTGGCAAGTTCATCTTTTTAGTGTTTTAAGACAGCAGTAACTGAAAGTAATATAAAAAAACAGAACACATCCCTCAAAACAATTGCAAGTAGATTGTGTGCCACCTCAACTAAATAAATTTCCTAGAGACTGCTCATCAGGGCAGAAGGGGGTTTCTGTTCAGCACAAGATACAGTTCAGTTCTTGACATCTCAGTCAACCTTTAAAGCTCCTCAGCCAGAAATTCTTTCCCCCTGTATCTCTCCCTTATGCTGCAGTGGTTGAAGGCACATCAGCAAAACCACCCCCCATCCTTCCCCATTTTAAAATATATAAAAGGTATTAAGGTATATAAGGAGCAGTTTATTATAACACCACATAGTCACAGTAACTTTAATACATAAATTTGCTTAACTTTATTAGAAATCTATGTTATTATAACAGCTAGGACTCCCAGTCTGTCTGAATTGCTTCTTTGCGCAACTTGAGTTTATTCTGGTTTCCACTGTTTTCTGCAAGGGGACTGGCATGACTAGCAGTTTTCATGCGGAAGGGAAAAGGTTATTTTCATTCTGGGTTGTCAGGCATATCCAATGACCTTTGAAATTCTAGGTGACAACTTGCAGGCAAAGTCACTGAAATTTCTACGTATCATTAGAAGAATCTCTAGAGAAAAAAAAAAAAAAACGAAGCTAAAAACCCCCACATCAGACTACAGTAACTTCATCTGAACAAATTCAACCTGGCTGAAAGCAAGAAGCATTAAGTGTTTCAACCTATACTGCTGCAAGAAAAAGATTTATGAACTGATTTGATACTAGTGTGTTACTTTCCTATGAACTCAGAGTATAGTAGAATTCTTTGTACAGGATCAGTTTAGAAATTTAAGACACATTAACTCAGAGAAGTATAGTATTACAGAATCAAAATGCAGTTATCAGCCTAGATTTAAAGTTTTTAGGATAACCAAGAGCTTCAAATACATGTCAGGAAGATTTTCTTCTTCCTCAATATCTTAAATACAAATTAGCTGTCCGAGAATGGATGTGTCTTTAAAAAACCCAGCATTAAAAATTACAGTTCACAGCTAGTTAAGCAATTTTAACACATATTCTGCAAGGAATAGAATTAAACTTCATCCAGATTTGCTTAACTACACTTATATTTTCAATAAACCAAGAAGCTACGGAAAGAATAATTCTGCAAAGTAATCGTCAAGGCAAGACAAAAGAAGAGCAAAACAAAACATTTCATCTTTGACTCGTTTTTATTTTATCAAGACAGCTAACACACTGAACACACTGTTCATCACTCAAGAAGTGCATTTAACTTTAATCCTTTTCTAACTACTGCTACTCAGAGATAGTGTGGGATTTTTGTATTTGCAGGGTAGAGCATTTAACTCAAGCCTTGTCGCAAGTGTGGCACAATCAGAATGTTCTGAACAGCTGGTTAGGAAGATAGCCAAGATGCAAGAAAGATGTCTGAGCTTCCTTTTCAAGGGCAGCCAACTCTTGTACTGTAGGTGCCAGAATATCCACATGGCCTTTATACAGTCCACCTGTCAAAAGAGACCCAATCTAAATGATGTGTTCAAAGCAGAACCAATCAGCAGAACTGATAATGCCCAACCACAGTTATTCAGGAAGTTAAAGTAACTTTAACTTAATAGAAAAAAAGCACAAACAAAAACACAGGCATACACGCACTTTGGTCATCTGCAACCTGTAGACTGCACATAACAAATGCAGAAGACAGCAAAGAACTAGCAGGTTTTTTTTTAATCTATCATTCTCTAGTTACACAACCAACAAACAAGAAAGGAAGCATTGCTTAACTGAAGTGTAACTCAAGAGTAGGTCATTGCTTACCACCCAGAGCTCTTTTCTGCCCATATGTAACCTTCCCATCAAAATCATCTACTGGTACTTTTATGTCTGGTTCAACTTGGGCAATAGTGCAGTTTAAGTGTTCTTCAATCTCCCCGAGCAACTAAAAAAACCAAACCATAAAATATATCTTAAAATACTCTTATGGTCCAAGACTTCAGTCAAATGAGTGTTCTGCACAATCACATTCAAGTAGTTTCAACAGAAACAGAACACAGAAAACAATATGGTCACAGACACCAAACACTAACAGAGTCTTTTTCCCTCGAATGAACTACACAAGTTCATTCCTGATCTCAGTATGTTTTTACCCTACCTAGAAACCTTTACATACTGCTCTACCCTATGCCTAGTGAGTGGGGCTACTTTATAATAAAGAGCTCGCAGTCCAATCTTATTTTACCACATATGATTTATCATTCACTCTTCTTTAATGTAGAAAGAATGGAAGGACTGCGTATTTAATGAGCACTCATATTGGGTATACAAATCCCAACAAACACGTACTTACACGACACACTATTTCCAAGTTAGAGGAAAAAGTTTCAAGTTTTGCAGTGTTACAGTTTTGCGATAAACCATCTAAAAAAATCTGTACCTAACATCCTGTAACTTTTAACAGCATTTGCTTAGGAAGACTACAGAGAAGCTGAAAATAGACGCCAACAGAACTGGCTGGGAATATTAAAAACAAGCTTTTATAATTAAAGAAATAACTTACAGAAAGTATAACTTGCAAAGTTTTCTAAAGGTTATAAACACCCCAAACCTAGCTTTGTACTTCAACTACACAGATAAAACAAGAACTATATCCTTCAGTCTTTTAAAGGGCTTAGAACTTTCTTGGTTAAATAAAAACATTTACCTGCATCTCATTGTACCATATGGTGCAACCTCCTTCTTCCTTCAGCCTAGTATTGTAACACCCTTTTCCACGACTACTGCATACATGATACCAAACCTAGAAATAAAGTAGACAGCTTCTAAACTTTCTGAAGTAGTTCAGTACATTCATTTTAATTGTAGTATGAAAAATAGCTCTGACACCAATCTAAATTTCCTTTCAATTAAGCAAGACCAAACAAGCAGTTTTCCAATGCAGGATTAAGTCAGACATCAGCAGTAAATAATGTCTGTTCAATTTTGCTTTCGAGTACAGTTACCTTTTCTTTCTCTTTCGCCACAAGGGAGATAGCCAAACCCATCCTGAAGTATTAGGAGACAATGGAGAGAGAAAAATGTATTTCAATAACTACTGCCAACTTATGAAACAACAAGAAAATAATCAAGAAAACATGACAACTACTCTGAACACATACACACCTCTCAGCTCTGCCTACTCTCCCAATTCGATGAACATAGTTCTGTTTTTCATCAGGGAGTGTGACGTTGATAACTGTAAGATACACACAATGCACAGATAAGAAGTTTTTTTTTTAAACAAGCTAAGATCACAGACCAGACACCTCATAAATACAATTTTGATTGTTGCAATCTTTCTCCTTAGCCCATATACATACTTTACATTCTATCACAGTGGTTAAGATGTCATTACCTCAGTACCTACACTTAAGGCTTCTACAATGAAACTGCTTTCTCCACAATTACTTTTTGACAAGAGCAGAAAAACAAATGAAGAATCCCCAGCATAGATCATAAACATTTGAGAAGGTATGGTGAACAACCAAAATTTATCTAGTTCAAGCCTTTAATAGCTTTTTAAAATGAAGCTGTAAATCATGTATCTGTTTTAACTAGTTGACTAGTTAACTTAAATATATTTAAGCCATAAGCAATTCAATGGCTTAGTTCAAAAGTTGTGTCTTACCATATGGAACACCATGAATATCAATTCCTCTAGCAGCAACATCTGTGCAGATCAAGAAACGGACATCTCCTCTCTACGAAAACACAGTTGTAAAGAAGTGTTGTGCTAAATAAACAAAATCCCTGGCAATAAGGCAGTAGCCCTTCACACTTACTTCACCTTGAAGTGTCTCTGTTCCTATTCAGGAACACTTCAAATAAAGCTCTTCCACAGTGCAACAATGCTTTTTGAACATGAATAGCTTGTCAATTTACATCCTTATATCTTTCACCAGTAGGGTAAGGCAAGTATAAATCAATTAATGGCTTAATTGAAACCAAACTGCCTAATATTTAAATAAGTTTTAAAAATATTCAATTACCAAAGACTTTAAAAGCCAATTAATCTTTTATGGAGCCTCACAGAATTTTAGCAAGTGGAAAATAGAGCATTTGAATACAATTAATTTAAATGGAGAACTAGCAACACAAATTAACATATGATAACAGATATTAGGAAGTGAGGGAAAAGAAAAATCTGGTGCATCACCTTGAATCTTTCCAGGTTTTGCTTTCTTTCTTGAGGTTTTCTGTCCCCATGCAGACAGACACAAGAGAACTGATGTCCCTTCCTGTCAGGGCCTGAAAGAGTTGCAATGCATTAATAACAAGTTATGACACAACACCAAACAGAACTGGAAAAAAAATACGCTTTGTGGGCAAAAGTCTTGGCTATGGGAAATTTCACTTATTACTACCAGTTAATACAAACTAATTACTGATACAGGCACTGGGGGAAAACAAGACAAACTATTAAACAAATACCTTTCCTTTCCCCTCCCCAGATGAGGTCTGTGTAGGTCTGTCTTCTCACTCCTTCCTAAACCTCTCTTGCTTCTCCAAACACGTGTGTCCACCTTTCTCCTCACACATCCCCTTTCAGTGTCCCCATTTTTTCTCTCATATTCCTCCTTTCACACAACCATATGTGTGTACTTTTGTATGCACATGTTTCTTACAGTGTCTCCTGCCCCTTGCAACTACCGCCTTTTCTTAGATATGTTTCAGCAAAGGCAGCATATACTTTTCCAGCCATTTCAGAGCTGTCTGAAACAGGTACGGGGCAGTTCACTGCCTCCTCCCAGAAAGGGCACCCCTGCAGCTCCCTGCTACCAAATCCTAACTTTCTGTCCAGTTGGCACATCAAAAAAAACCCCAAACAAAACTTAAGCATGATTTTATTTGAGTGGTGTCCAAATATCAGTGACCTCTATCACACAATTCTAGCTTTGGAAAAAAAAATACACCAAAAAACAGGAAGGTAAGCAGAATATGGTTTTCACGAAAAATATTACCTCCACCCTGTTGGATGAAGTACTGCTCCATATTATCACAATCTATTTTAGTCCTACAGAAAATAATGGCTTGGTCCATCTTGTGTTCTTTGATTGCCCGAACGGTGTATTCCCCTTTTAGAATTTTAATAGCTTCAGACCACATTTCTAAGTAAAAGTAAAGACATTATTTCACTCAAATTGTTTAAAAATATGAAGACATTTAGTTTTCTCTAGCCTTTCAGTAGACAGTTAAACTTTTATTTAGCAAAGCAAGCGAACTAGACCTTTATTTCTTTCTTCTCCCCCCGACGTGCTCCCCAGCTCCAGAAAGAACAAAACTATTCAGGATTTTCAGGTTATTTATACACACCAAAGACTTGTTTATATATCTGCAAAATACACACTCAAATCCTTTTCTCTAGCCCCTAATTAGAGAAACACATTTTTCTTCACAACTACAAAAACGTAGAAATAAAAACGACTTAAGGCTGATATCTACTATAATTTACCCTTACTTCACAACATTTACAAAGAATTATTTCACAAGCTATTACCTAACTAGTGCTGCTGATTACCTGGAGTGTTAGCGCCGGGTCGTGTATTGTCTTTTGCATGTACTTCATCAGTCTAGAAAAAACCCCAAACAAATAAACCCCCCACATCATTAGTCCATACTTCAGAGGAAATACTCGTAATTATCAAGAAATTAAATAGTTTAAAAGTAATCTTAGCATTCTGTTCTCCCACCAGATAAGTTAATCTACCTTCACTTAAAGTCTGAGTATAAGCACACAAAGCTTCTTCATAAAAGGATAATAAAATTTATGCAGACACTGCATGGAAACAGCCTTTGAACAAGTTGTATTAAAAAAATCCAAACAGACCAAACCTGACAATGTACTATAAACATGGCTAAGTCATACAAACACAGTTATTCCTTACCTTTTTACCTCTGCTAGGCTGAATCAGATATAAACTTAAAACCCAAGAGAAATAAATTCATGCCTAAGACTTAATGAAAATGTTCTAAACAGACAACAAAGGGAGATTCCAGAGACAATGAGGGGTTAGAAAACCTATTGATTGTAACTGCAAGAATGAAATACGTAAGTCCCAGGGCATTCATAACTCAAAACCTAAAGACTTTGACCACCACCTGCTCACATGAGTAAGTGTCAGCTTAATGCTGAATTTAAACTACTCTCAAACACAGTCTGAGATTAAATCCGTTTCTCCAAAAATTGCTTGCCTCACATAGGTCATAGACTACTTTACAGAATGATCTATGTTGGAAGGTTTACTTTCTCCTGATTAATCAGGAAAGACAGGTACTAACTACAGTTAGGCCACAGGCCATTAGCTGTGAAATGAGAGAAAAAGCAGCGTGATGTCATTGTCCTGTAGTACAAATCAGAATGCTACTCTATCAAGATCTTCCTCAATCACATTTTTAAGACTGAGCTGTTCAGAAACTGTTATGACATCACTGACAGCATGATGCTGATGGGAAAAAAAAGACCAAATAACTTCAGGTGCACTAAGCTGGTAAAGATCCTAGAACATTAGACCCCAAATCTGAAAGTTAAATAATTAAACATGGGCAAATAGTCTTAATTTTCCCTTACAGATCACTTACTCTGATATGATTCTTGCCAAGCTTTTCCCAGAGTTTGTCAGCTTTTGGATTTACAAGCACAACTACATGGTGTACAGTTTCCGGGACAGAATCTTCTCCTTTCAAGTCAACCCAGGTCGGAAAATGCATGATCTTTTCCGATAGTTTTTTCACATCAAAAGAATGTAGTGTTGCAGAGCACACAATCACCTGCGAAGAAAAAAGCCATGCAGATACCACTAAAGATCAGATTTTTCCCAGCAAAAAGGTCAGGGTAGAACTGGAAGAATGTTATGTAGTTTTATACAATAATATAGCACAATAGAAAAGAGTCCCTGATGGGCTTTTCCTCACCACAGAAAACACCCAGCTGACAAGAGTCAAGACACAAAGTTAATTGACCATTCTCTTATAAAAACCCAGTCATTTAAGAGGAAGAAAGTAGAATTATACTGAGAGCTGATCAAGATTATTAGAGCATTAGAAATCATAATGTATGAAGTCACTCTTTTTGCAGATATGTTTATATCTAAATAACTCAACTACTGCTAAACACTGGGCTTCAGGATCTAGGATCCTAAAAATCCATAGTCACAGGCAATTCCTAACCCAATGAACAGTGTTAGCTCTGGACAAGAAGTTTAAGAAACTCTACCTCAAAGAAGCATGCTCCATGCCACAGTCAACAATTGAAAGTAGTGCACACACACAAAAAAACCCCTCTGAAACCACCAAACAAACAAAAAACAAACCCAAAACTACAAACAAATTTTATACCTGAAGTCTTTTTCCATCTGAAGTTATCTGAGGAATCTGACTATGGATCCTGTTTATGAAATCTGAATAACCTTGGAGCAGAAGGCCATCCTACGTGAGAATAAAAGAGATAAAGCTGCAATTCTTACTTCTCATTTCTCAATCTATACACCTGAGTTAAATAAGCAATACACTAGTAGTCTCAGAATTTCTCTTTTCATTAGCTGGACAGGTCAATGCCTGAGTAGGATACCATTACTAAGGATTGAAAAAGAAGTAAAAATCTGGAGTATTTACAAATGCAGCTGCTGTGTTTCCCAAGAAATTGAACATCTGTCTCAGCAGCTTCTCCTACCTAATACTCAAGGCATTCCATCCTTGTGATTATTCAGTTGTACTCTAACAGATCAGAGAGAGGAACTAATTTCACAGCATACTGACTACAACGTTCATTGGCCTCAAGACCTGCTGAGTAATCAAAAATGCTTATCTTGTCCTCATTCTTTCCAGTTCCCTGTACAGTGAGACTTCACTGCCTTGTGAATATGGCCTGAAATATATTTCAGGCTATCAGAAAAAATTCAAACTGCTTTACCAGTGAGGCTATAAGGTGGGGGGGGAAAACCCCAAACAAACCATAGGTTACCATGGTTACAAACAAGAAGATTATTAACCCGGCATAGTCAATAGGTAGCTAATGATTGTTCCACTCAAGTACCAAATGCTATATAACAATGATATTTCACTGACTTTAGGAATGTCATACTGCATTTAAGAAACAAACTTAAGTATCACTTAGTTCTCTACGTACAGCTTCATCCAGAACCAGGAATCTGACTTGCGATAAATTAAGCTTTCCTGTTGAGACCAGGTCATCCAGTCTTCCAGGAGTTCCAACGACAATATCTACCTATGAAATACATAAAAGAGTATGAACTGGTCCCATAACTAGAGGCATTACCAGCTTTGTCTAAATTTAAGATTACAAGACTATTAAATTCAGTATGGTGCCCTATTTTCTATTAATTAACTCCTTAGAATCCTAGAGTAATTTGGGTTAGAGGGAACTCCTAAGGTCATCTGGTCTCTGCTCCCACCATCACATGCAAATCGAGCACCACTTCTAAGTGGCTTTAGGTATCTGTCCAATAAAATTTTCGGTATCTTTAAGGAGAGAGATCCCACAACTTTTCCAGCAACCTTCATCTCAGTTCCCTGGCCATTTTCTTTAGCAGGAAGTGTTGTGTCCCTGCTCCCTTCTCTCATCCCCCACTCTCCAACCCGTGCAGCTTTGTTACCTGAATCCAACAGATTCATTTTTAAATGGGGATAAAAAATTCAACTTTTGTCACTGTGGAAGTAATACATATCAGGTCTATGAACTACAGAAATAACTTAAGATTTTGCCAGATGGAAGAGCTCACTGTCGTGAATTTAACATTCATGTGAAAGTGTAGCAATCTTCCAGTTCAAGCCTGCTTTGGAGAAAATTTGTAGTTTGGCAGCTAGAATCACTGGAAAACTTATCAACAGTGATGTGGTCTTACTTCCAAAAGCTAAAATAAATAAATTTACTATGCTATCTTTATAGCATGACTGAAGTGATTGTACATCCCACGCTGCTGAAGATAGACCAGTTCCTTAAATACAGGACTGCTTTGTGGTATAGGTTGATCCTGATAATTGCATACCAGTTTATTCAAATAAACATGAAGGAGAAATTAATAGAAAAATGATCTCTGTCTTGTTAGTTAAGGTCAAATAGAAAAAATTACACCTTTACTCTAAAATTTTCAAAATTACTCAGGCTTCAGCAGACTTTGACCAAGTACTATAAGCATTTGTATTGACAATTGCCATGGAAGTAAAACAAAAAAGGCTAGACCAGTGCAAGACGAATTTGCCATCAGCTGCACGATTTCTTTTTATCAGGTTTACAGGAGTTACAAGAAGCACCATTACTATTCTCTGGCAACATCACGAGTTATTCAGAGCCTGAACTACTAAATCGTATGAACAAAAATACAACTTACTCCTTGCTCCAGTACAGAGAGTTGATCTCTTGCAGCAACCCCACCAATAATCAACAGTTCCCTAAAATTACATCAACATATTTTGACACATGCTAATCTATTACATTCAGAAGATATAATAGACAACTGGCTGAAAAGTGAATCCTTTAACAGTAGTAGTTAATGTTTAACAGTTCTGAACAGCAATTTAAAGAATAATAGGAAAAAATTAATTTTAAACTTCATCCCTTCATATGTATTGTATTTTAATTCAAGAAGTGGGAAATTTTGTTATCGAATTGAATTTCATTTTACTGCTGTTGTGTTAAACACCTTAACCAAATCCATATTAAAAAAGAATCTGTTCTTTAAAAATTTCAAAGTAGTTTAATAAGTTTCCTGTGTTCTTGAAAGCTAAAACTACAAATAACAGTAAACTAAAGTCTTACATCATAGCTTGCCTCTCCCCATTGCTATGCCCCTGTAATTCTGATAAAAGCACTCTTGTAAATTGACTGCAGTTTAGAACATGGAGACATTTAAGTTCTGTAAGTATAGTCAAAAGAGAAACAACTTTAGACCAAAGCAGCTTGTAGGCAATTCATTTTTCAGAACTGCATCCCCATGCTAATCACTGCAACATTTGTCCTGTAATACGCTAATGCAAACAGAGCAGACCTTGCATCTAACTGCTTCTTGGAGATGAAAAACAAACGAGAGGAGGGCAGGAGGAGGCAAAGAGGGCCAGGGGAGGTGAGGAACACATGAAGATGCTCAGAAAAGAAGGGCAGTAAGTAGCAGATGAACTTTCCTTGATTAAAAACATTAGATTATCAAAGGTATGTGATCCTTAAAGAAAAAATCCAAATAGATTTGTCATTCCAGAAAGATGTTACTCCATTCATACAGCACAGCCCCTCCCAACTGGTCTGACTGTAGCTGAAAAGTCAGAAAGTTCATTGGTATCGTCCATGGACCAAACCATAAATACAATTATAACAGATGTACTGTTACCTTAATTTGGGATTATCAACATATTTTTTGAATTGCTTCACATTGTTCAAGGTCTGCTCTGCCAGCTCTCTTGATGGTTCTACAATCAATGCTTTTGGAGCATTTGGAAGGTTTTGTGTCTGAACCACTTGTGCACTTCCTAAGTGGAAAAAAATATGCCATTAAGACAAACTACATTCCTATCCTGGAATTTTTTACTAGAAACAAACTTGGATTTTCTACTAATAATCAAACCCCTCAAGATTCTAAATGTTCCATTAAAGGGTGATATTGCTCACCCAATTATGAGTAGCTTCAGATTCAGAGTCAGAGGTTACAAGTCAATCTTGCCATTAGAGCGGCTATATTGGCAATGCAGCACAATTAACTGTACTGAAGAGCTTAAACACATACACTTCTAAAGATTACACTCATGAGTAACTTAACAGAGCTTCTTAACTGATGCATTTCTAAGTTCAAGACGTTAGACTACTTATGGTTTAAGATGAAGAAAGCTTGGAATACTTTAAAAAAGCACTAATATTTCTGCCAGTAAGATCATTTTAAGACTTTGAAAACAGCAGTAATGAAGCAGTCAAAGCAATCAAAAGATGCTGTATAACACAATCTCCATATAGAACTGGGAGAAGTTTAAAAAAATCTAACCTACCTGAGTGCTGTGATTTTACAACACTACCATCCGGAGCCTTGCAAAGACCAATATAGCCATCTTTTGGTGGAAACTTGAAATCATCCTCACCAAAATTGAATTTCAATTCAGCATTCTAGATTTCAACAAAAATGTGTCACATAGACAGATTCAAGAGACTATGCAAAATGAGAAACAATCCCATAATTAATTTCCCCCTGAGAAACCAGCTAGATGAGGAAGAAGTGAAGGAGTGTTTCCTCCCATCTTACACATTTCCCTGCCCCAAGCTGGCTTAAACCTGGTAGACATTTTGTGCATGGTTCTAGCTCTTAACACACTTTTCTTCTACATCGAAATACTCCCACTTTTACAGATACATGGAAACCTTTTTTGAAGTTTTATGTTCCATTCATTTTCAATGACAAACCACTATTTAAAAGAAAAAAAATAAAACCACCACATACCCCACATTTTCTTGGACTTTACATTTCTCTGACAACCAAAACCTTTTTTGTTAAAACCTTTACTCAGTAAGACATCATCCCAGGGACAGTAACTCCAGAAGAACATACTACTACACTACCATAATGTTAAGAGTTGAGAAAAAAAGAAACAGGAATTTTGGCACTTATAAGTTTCTTGCTTTTATCTGTTGAATCACAGCATATCAAAGTTAAGTACAGACAGAATAGCACTGGTATTAGGAACTAATTATCTATGCTATTCCACCCTTATATTCAAGTATTTAAATTTGTATTTAAACATTTGATGCTTAACTTTGAACTGTACTCAAAAGGTAATACACTAGGGTGACCACTCCAGTAGTGAACTACTAGTGGACCACAGGAAGCAGAGAGTGTACAAGCACTGCTATCATACTTACAGGCGGCTATACAAATTTTACACATATCAAAACAATTTTCATTATCTTACACATCTGGGATATTCATAAGTTACCTTCAGTACACAAGCTGCAAAAAGTGCTTGGTTCCTTACATGTGGTGGGATTTCAAAAGCAAGGCCAAGGTCCTTCCCTGAAAGCAGGGTTAAGTCAGACTCTGCATCTGTGCATGATCATCTCCTCACCCCTCCCCCAATCCAAGCACCCCAATAAAACTCCAAAAAAGAAACTGAAAAAAACTTACCATTTTTGGAAAATTTTATTTGTCCTTTATCTATGTCTAGGTAACAGCCAATTGTATCATGCATAGTGAATTCCTGTAACAAAAAGAAGTTTGCGAAGGTGAGATATTTTAGCGTTCAGTGTACTAAGAAAACAGAGTGCTTACACTCTGTCAGCTTTTAGTTTTCCCACTTCTTTCTACTGCATGCTAATTTGAGAGAAGCACGTTCATTCAGTCCAAGAATTCTGCAGTAAATAGCATGCACGTTATTATTTGATTACAAACCCTCAGGAAACTGCCCAATTTATCTTCCATATTTAAACAGTCATTGCTGCTTCAAATTTACTTCAGAACAAAACACTTTGAAAATGATAAATTTAAGTTACTTACCTGGAAGTATTCTGCATTATGGAAAACTGCATTAGTCATGCATTTATTAGCCAATGTAAATCTAAGCTTAGAGCACCAAACACATTAGCAGGAATATTTTGACTATAAAAAGACTAACTCTTGCAGAAAGTACTATTGTAGCATAGAAATTGCAAGTTTTAAGGCATTGAGAGTTCATCAATATCACAATAAGACTCGAGCTTCTGCTGTATCATTCATATTTACATAAATCATGCTTAAACATCTGAACTCCTGACCGGCACACTACACAAAAACCACCACAGATATTCCTGGTAGACATTTGCAGAAGTGTACATTAAGGTTACAACAACTCAATAGCCAGGAATAGAGCACAACTAACCACGTATTATTAGAATTTAAGTATGTGTTTTGACATATTGTGCTATTACTTCTGCTTTTACTACTAATAAGCAAGATACAATGCCCTCATTTAAATATTCATCAAGATATAGAGATGGATTGGTGGTGTTCAAGCTAAGATTGAAACAAGTCAAGAAATAAATCCAAGAGATAGTTGACCTCTAACGCATAGAAAAGGTTTATCTTCTAAAGAAGAGTTAATATATTTGCAGTCAAGCCATGATCACAAGCCTCAAGCTGATGCCTTTGTTAAATCTATTAATGTGCTTTTACCCCAGAAGTGTTTCAATGTTTCTTGGTACTTTTGCCCAGTGACGTTCCCTTAGAAGTTATCATCGTTATAAAAGACAGTTGATTGTTACAGCACAGAACCAACATGCAAAACTTTTAATCATGTTTCTACCAATAAACAGTTCAAGCTTACCTCACCATAGCTGTCAAATTGCTTGTTGTGAGATTTCTTACCAGTGCCACCAAAACCAAAGCCAAATTTATCAGTGCCTGAGGACAAGACAAAGTAGAGCTTTTTATCTTTTGGTTGACAGGCTATGTTTTCTCATTGTACTGGCAACCAAAGCCTTGAACGCTATCATGTAACAAAAACATATTACACAGTGCTAACTAAAGAATTCTGTCTTTGATATTTGCTAAACCAGTATTATTGTACCAGCACATTTATTTATTTTACTAGTTTCCAGTCATCTTCATTAAAAAACTGAAATGAAAAGGAAAGAGTCAAGGGATGAGAAACATTGCCACCACCTAAATAGATTTCCTCTACAGAAAGAACAACATTTGTTCAAAAAGTTTTAAGCTCCCCTATATTGCTATCCTTCCCAAGGAGCCCATTCTCTGCAAAACTAGAATAGGACTCCAGCCGTTGCATATGAATGAAACCATCCATGGGATTCTTCTTTTGAAGGAAACTTACCCAAATCTAGTGAAGCCTGCATAGTTGACCAACCCACTCTGCACAAGCCTTGGTCATGACAGGAAACTTCATAGTAGTATTTCCCTTTAAAAGAGAATGAAAAGTTCTGATACAACACCGAAATTTCAATTTCATCAAAGTGGTTCAGTTTGGCTACTTCCAAGATCACGCAAGTCTAACATTTCCACCCCTGCTACAAGTGTCATAAAATTCCCTGTTGCGTAGGTGTGAAAAGGTTCTGTAGGTACGGAAGTAATTAAGAAACATTATCAGAGAACAGCAGGCAAAAGAGAGAATAAGCACATGCCAAGAGGTAGTGTGTGAAAGGCTCTAAAGAAGTGGTAAGCTAGAGACCACTGGGTCTATTGAATCCACAAGAACTGATAAAATCAGAAGACCAGGGGTATGCCAAATCAGTACAAGACCACCAGTATGCACTAACACCAACAACTGGTTGTGTAACTTTAAACACATCCAGCTGGCTGCTATGAACAAACAGACTACAGGATTATCTGCACACCTGGTGGAATGGGACTGTTTGAGGGTCTTTCTGAACTCCCGCTTAGAACCACCAGAGTATCAGTATAACCCTGTTTCTGAGTAAAGACTTCGGTTGGCCTTCTAACCACTGCTTCAATCACTTTAACCATGAAATTTGTGTGAGCACGTGTCTGTATGTGCGAGGAAACAACTGAAAGTACTGCGTGAGTAGCTGTTCCCTATTAATAACAACTTAATACAACGTGTTCTAATGGGTGTTATGATTCCGTCTCCTCCAACTCCATCAGGTAAGAGGTAATTCAGAACACAAAGAGAGCAAGCGAGAGGTATCTGTCACTCCAAAGTCTTCATCTAGGAGTACACTGAGTAATAGCATATTTGTTCAGATGATTAATAAATTTTAAACGCAACCATTTACATTAGCAATGGGTGACAAGCGGGCATTTCAGTTGAAACTTCTAGGAGAGTCTCCAAAATACATAATTTTATATCTACCTTTAGTTACGCCTCTAGTTGCTCTGCATCCATGCCATTCCTTTACCTCTCTGCTTTGGCAACACAAACCATCTGATCCAATTGCTGAAAACGACAAGAAGGTTTTAGTTACAGAAACTGCCTCTCTAACTTCAAGAAATTTTCATGGATATTTTCTTCTAGTTTATTCTTTTTTTCGCCAAGTGAACTTTTAGAGCATTAGGACCACTCACCAAAAGCAGATCCTCTATCATACGGGTTCATTTGCCATTTATTGAGCACTAAGTTTGAAAAACAGAAAAGAAAAAGTATTAAACCAACAAGGTAAGCCTAGACATCTCAAATTAGAAGTTCACATTGGCACTACAGTGTTTGCCTTAATTTTCTGAGGAGACAACTCCATTCCAGTCCAACCCGTATGAGGTCAAAATGAAGGGCTGTAACTTGAAGAGTGGCAGAGATGCCAAATGCAAAGGTATTCTATGAAAGTTCAGATTATTCTACTAAGGTGATCACACATAAAGTTAGTTACAAGTGTCTTCACTGGTTTCAGTTTTATTTTTAAGATAAACCAGAGTTCCACATATTCACAATCAAATTCAGCTAGAAAATATCCAAAACTACATTAAGAGCAATGCATTTTAAATGTGTTTGTTATTTCTGTTTCAGATTTACATTAAGGTATTTTTCAGGGTATCAGTTAAACTGTTGTTGGTGTATCTTTCTAGCAGAAATTAGAACTGTGGAAAATATGCTACTCTCTCTGGGAAACTTAGCAGCCGAAACCCAGCTGCAACACTATCGTGTGGGAAATCATCTCTAACTGGTCTTGTTTTATTAACTCTAACCAAAACAGTAGCTGTGTGTGGACTAACCCCTTTTATCCAACCACAGTGCCTTAAGAGATGCACGCTGTCTGTGTGACGGAGACGCTATCCAATCACCATGTAGCTAGTCGGGTGGACAAGAGTCTATAAATTGAGATGTATTGTAAACAATAAACGAGCACGATTTCTAACCATATTGGTATACGATCTGTGACTCGGACTCCATCCGCAGAAGGGTCCCTGCTACAAACTGTCACTACTGAAGAGCTAAGTAAGATACATGCACATATAGTACATAAAAATTCAGACTTCATTTTTCATATGCCAAACAACATGCTGCAATAAAGCCTCGGGGTTCTACAACATAAGGATTTTTTTGTAAAACTAGATGCCATTTCAATCAGGATTCAAAGCATATTTACAGTATATTCTTTCAGGGAGGATTTAATATTTTTTTTTTAAAGTTGACCCTACTGTCACCACTGTAGCAGTAGTTATGACAAAGCTGAAAGATGAGAACTTCCCTAACATCTTCAGAGCGTTGTTTGTGCGGCTACTGTCACTTACATAAATCACAACCTATAAATAACAGAGACTGGACATGGTTACTAGCTTTCAAGTTGCAAGCTTATTTAAATAGATCTATAATAGTCCCTTAAATACTGTAAGGATATTATCACGGTTACAATCTATTCTTTATCAGTGGGCTTCGGCCCTGAGCATTTCCCGATCAGTTCAATATTTACTAGTTCAAATCTGCAACAACTTCAGATGTTACGCAGCTTCCAAATCTAGCTAGGTGCAAATAGGAATGCAACAGCTTTATTCAGCACAGCAGAACTGAAAGACACACTACAGTGCTACCTCAACCACATAAAAATAAGTTTGAGCCTAGAAGAGCTTTCTGCTCAAGCTCAAGAGGCCCAAACCATCTGTGTAGTGTCAACTGTCTGATCTATCCCTACAATTGGAAGATTTTTTTAAACTCCTGTTTTTTGAGCTGGATGCTACTACCATTTCACATCTTGCAAGACACTAAACTAGTACGGCTTTCAGAAGAGCGTAGTGTGATTCAGCCAGCCTTAAGCTGAAAGACAATAAGCATTATTAAGATTGCAGTCAAATGTACCCCAGTTCTTTCCATGACTCCATCAGTAAATTCTATTCACTGTTCTATGAAATCTGGGGTGATGACACTCTATTTACATTATCCAAAATTACAGAAAAAATATTTATCTAATGCTAAGTTAGGTTAACTTTACTTTGGCATGTGATGGAATTGACATGAAGTAACAGCGTTCCAGACTTGAGGAGCGTGATGTATAAAAACTTACCTGCCCCACCAGTTTTAATAGTTGCTTTCCCTTTCTTGCCTTCCATCTGGTCCTTCAGTGTTTCATACACAATCTGGATAACTGGAATGCTAAAAGCCTAAAATGGAAAGTGATTTTCATTCCAGAATTTATACAAGTATTTACAGACAGACATTCAGCCTAGTTTTCAGGTGCAATACCCAGGGCCAGAAACACTTTAAAACATGCCTACAAGTTTGTAAAGACTACCAATAATAGCGCTTAAATACATATACAAACACATACACAAACACACACACCACCTTTCACCACTTCAAGACTTCTACTTCCTGCTAATTTAAATTTGATTACTTACACCAGTTTTTCCACTCCCTGTTTCAGCAGCCTACAGGAAGAAAAATTTAAAAGCTCAACCAGAGTTGCAACTTACACTGTAAAAACCGTTCTATAGTTTCATTTTAATACACTAAGGTTACTTTTATTCTGCACGATACAGAAAATCTTAAGACAGTAATGTTATTGATTCATACAAATTAAATGCAAATACAAACACAGAAAACCTTCACAATAGACTTAAATTAACAGCTCACAGGAAAACTATCTAATCGGTGTCTATGCACCGATACCTGGAGGTGCTACAGAAGATTACTGGAAGCATTACTTTGGTTATGGAACCAAGAACACAGAGATTTGCAAAAGACATGATGAACAAGGCATACTAATCTGGCATCTTCAAGGTTACCAACTCTGAAGCATTTGTTATGCAGTATCAGTCACGTTCCATACAGATCTATGTCAGGTGTTTATGACTAAAAGGAGAGTTAATGAAATCAAAGAGCTCTCATTCATGTGGCAGTGACTGTTGTCAAAAAAAAAAAAAAAAGCCTAAAAAGAATGAATCCTATCTGCAAGACGAGTTGGAAACACAAAACTCAAAAAACTCAAAAGAGGTTTTTAGCTGACGAACATACTTTCTGTTGAAGAAGGACAGGAGACCTAATCTAACTACAGACCCTTCTGAAAAGGAGGGAATGGACTGCAAAAACAACAACTAAAAGATGTATGCTTCCTAGGAATAGGGCTATTCTGCATACTTACCATAAGGACATCACCACCTCCCAGGATCAGCGGGATGGACTCTGCTTGGATATCCGTAGGAAGACTACAGGAAAGAACACATTCACAAACTGATGTTACCAGTACAAAAAGGAATTTCTGCTTATAAGGGAGCTCACAGAAGCCACGGTAAATGCCACTCTTCCTGGCTTGCAGCTAAGAAAGTGAAAAGGATTCCATTTACACAAGAGCTTGGAAGAGAAGGTGTATCTTGACAGGAAGTGACTAGTGGATGCAGTGGATTCATTTGCATCCTGACATGAGGGTTACATTTCACATCACTGTGCTGCACGATAGGAGAAACATTAATTACATACTCCCTGTCTTCCTTTCTTTAGGTGAGTTTCACTTTTAAAGCCACTTACACCGCCCACATTTACAAGAGTCCTACTCAAAACTGGAAAAGAAAGTAAAGATAACTAAATGTAACCAGCATTTTCAGACAATTAATACCATGCATATGAAAAAAGAAAAATGCCATACACTGAGATTGTCCATACTGACAACATTCTGAAAGACAATTCAAAGCAAGTTCTGAAGTCAAACATTTTAGCCAAACAAGTAACTAAAACCAGGAAGAATAACTTTTGTAAAAGATTGACATGCAAGCATCAACTCTGAAGAACATAAATTCAGACCACAGTCTGAAAAACGGTTACTAAACTAGCATCAATTATGCGACAGTATTTTATCCGATAATCCCACAATACATAACATACAAACCAGAGGCACAGAGGTAGAAGCATGAAGGCTTTTATCAAACAAACAACACAGAAGTACAAGCAGTTGTCCTTGTCCAAATTTAAACATTACCACTGCAGTCACAATTTGTGTTCTTCAGTCATTCACACCAAAAAGAAGCGCATGAGATGTAATGACAGTTCAAGAAAAGCACTTATCTGCTTTGTTTTAATGTGACAGCAGAGGTATTTTAAGAAGCTGTCATATATTGCCGAAAGGCAAATTAGATTTTGCCAGTCCCAAATACACTTCTACTTACAGCCAGTCCATCTCCTCCACTGCCTGAGCTATCTCAGGCATAACACCCATTTCTGTAAAACAAGAAAAAAGAAACGTGGTGTTTTTTATCTTGACATAGCCCAAAAGATTTCCAAGTGTCAACACTTGCCACTACAGACAAAAATAAAAAAGCATCCTACACGCTGCCTTCTCTATAGAACCCAAGTGATAGGTAAGAAACAACCTCCCTTCCCCACATACAGTTTGGACAATTGTTCCCATTTATGGCAGAGTAAGTCAGGAACATACTAGGCATAGGGGCAGATGCTGACATAGCAGCAAAGCAAACACCTCGGGAACAGAGTACTGTTTCAAGGGCAAGGTTCTTAGTTTTGCACATTTAAGGACACTGTCTATGCAAACCAGAGGAAGACTTTGTTAATCACAAATACCCTGACTCACTCCACGGTTGAAACTTAGTTTTCAAAAAAACCAATAACCGGTATCATTTGCGGACTTAAATTTGAGATGCCTGTTTCTTTCCATCAAATATTGCCTTACATGCTTACAGCACATATATTAACTCGACAATGCAATGCTTTGATTTGCATACAGTTGCTAATCACATCCAGCTTTGAAAGGGTTTTTTCCTTAGGTATCTCTTCTAGAAAATGCGTATCAAGGTCTGATGGTAATACCTCAGATGCAAGTTAAATATGAAGCCATACAATATTTACATGTTGAAAAACAAATTCTCTCTATTTAAAAAAAAAAAAGAAACCTGCAGCTATTCAGTAAGAGCAAGAGGAAAGCAGATCTTAAACAACACAAACGATGGTATTATATAATCAAAACAACAATTTAGCTGCTGGTTACCTTTTCGGGTCCATAGGGTTACTCTAAATAAATTTCTTTAAGTGTAAATATGCACCTTTCTCAAGGGACCTTTTAAATGCTAGCCTTCACACTGTCACATGCTGGGTTTCACATATACCACACACATGTACATACAGAGCTGAGCTGACAAATATGGATGTATGCATCCAAAATTTATTCTTCCAGTTGCTGTAATACAGATGCTGTAAGAAACATGTTTTGTTTGCAACTTGATTTCAGAAAGCTTTAATATTTTCAAGTGTTAGCCTGAGCTCCTACAAAATTAGACAATCCACATAAGCAAAAGGCTTTATCCATAGCAATAAAAATAGCTATTGATTGCAAATTATACATAAATCCCCACATTATTTTTTTCACTTTTAATATACTTCTGGTTCACACAGTTTAATTCAATATACAGTACAAGGGTTTAATCAATGGCACTATGACATTTTCCTCAACTACAACCAAATTAATCCTACTGTCTAGCATCTAGTCATCTCTACATTCATGCAAGAAGCTTCAGCATTTCCCCTGATGTTCAGATATAAAGAATTAAGTTAACGGAAACAAATTAAACAGCTTATACACATTAGAACTTTACAGTATCGTAATGCTGACTGTTTACCTACATGTGCAGGTATGTGCATGGAGGGGGGAGACTCGAAACAAACAGTCATGTTTCCTCTTTCAACAGAAAGCTTTTTGATTACGGTTTACACACGTATTTCAAACCATACCACGGAACAGACCTGCTCCTATGAAAGACTGTTATTATCCTCTGCCGCACAGAGAACAGTTATGATGAGCCTCCTGCTGGTGAAACCACTCAGCCTGCGGAATGACCTGACTTTTAAGCAGCCCTATTTGCCTGATGGGTGCATATCACATATGCAGTAAAACCCCCTAATCTGTTCTGATGATCACTTCTGAAGGCCTGCAAAAGCCCGAAGCGCCGGGAAGAGCACCTACACAGGCACAGGCTTCTCGGCCTTAAGACTGCTACGTGGTAACTCACACACTACGGAGAGCCCGCACCGAGAGCAGGCCCGAG
>NW_010396656.1:26994-27711 GCF_000710305.1 Buceros rhinoceros silvestris
CCCCACAAGGCACCGGCAGCTCCGGAGGCGAGAGGCTCTCCCAATGCTTTGCTATCGAGGGAACAATCGACACCCCCTACCTGCCCCAGCACCACGTACCCGAAAACGCCGCCATGTTCGCACCACGAACCCACCAGGACCGCGACCAGCAAGGCGCAAGCGCGGAGACCGTCCGCGGCGTTATAGCGCCGGGTGGGAGGCGCCGCGCCGCGCGTTCCGGCCGCGGCTCCGGCCTGTCTGCGCAGCCTTCGGGCGCAGGGATGCGGGCGAAGTCCCCAAGACAAAATCGAAGGAGGAATTATTTTTGGTTTGTTTGAGGATCAGCCCGGTCACCTGCTCGCGATTTTACCGCTTTTCTGAAAGCCTGGAATGTTTGTTTTTCCCCTGCAAATCAAAACTCTGGTATGTCAGTGGTGTTGAGCCTCCTATCCGCAGCTTCATACAGACAGACAGTAAACTCACGGGAACAGAAAGGCTAGTTTACACCCGGCGTAACTTAGGCGTTAAACACGAAGTGCGTGTTTACAATGAGAACCTGCGCTGGATAAAAGGCCTCCGGGGATGGCCGGAGCAGCAGACAACCTGTGGATCTAAAGACTCGTTTGTATATGCTCCACCTAAGCACACATCGGATGTTATATTCTGTGGCTGTGTCCTCGTTTCTCGCCCCAAAAGTGCATCCCACCCTTCACGGCTTAGAGGGAAGGCTGAGGTCTC
>NW_010396656.1:27864-28296 GCF_000710305.1 Buceros rhinoceros silvestris
GGTCTCTGAAGCTGTGCCACCTTCCAGAGCAGCTGCTGAGGCAGGAGGGCTCCTCGGCCTCGCTCCCTGGTCCTCAGCTTCGAGCTTGCCCCGGAGTAGATGCCCTTGCAGGGCTTACAGCCTCTCGGGCAGAGAAGTCAACGGCGTCTCGCCCCGCGACGACGTCTAGATCGGGGCGCGGCGGCAGGCGCGCTCGGCCGGCGTCAGCGCTGAAGGAGTTAAAGGCTGTTGGCACCGCGGAGCTGCCGGACGTTACTGGTTTGGTCTCTGCCGGGCACCGTCGTCGCTGCGGCGCTGGGAGGGTGGGGACAAGACCAGCATGGCCGCTGCCGGCGGGGAGCGCGGTGGAGCGGCGCCGAGAGAGGAGGGGATAGCCAGTGCCGGCGAGGAGGAGGATGGGGAGGAGAATATCCTGTACGACCTGCTGGTTAA
>NW_010396657.1:0-211 GCF_000710305.1 Buceros rhinoceros silvestris
GTCCCTAGAGCCGGGAAGGGAGGGGGTTGATGTGGGGAAAAAAGGGGCTGGAAAAGAGGAAATGTTGGGGAGGGGAAACCTCCCGGGGTGGGGGGGGAAAAACTCCCGTGGGAAAGGGAAAAGGCCCCCCCAGGAGGGGAAAACCCCTCGTGGGGCCGGGAAAAGGAACCAGCAGGGCAGGAACAGCATCCCTCGGGTGGGAAACCCCCCG
>NW_010396657.1:315-920 GCF_000710305.1 Buceros rhinoceros silvestris
AAAGGCACCAGCAGGGCAGGAAAAGCCTCCCTGGGGTGGGAAACCCCCCGCCCCGGAAAGGGAAAAGGGCTCCTGGGGACAGGAAAAACCCCACTGGGACGGGAAAACCCCTCAGTGGGGTGGGAAAAGGCCCCACCAGGGACAGGAAAATTCCTGTTGGGACGGGAAAATGCTCCGTGGGGACAGGAAGAACCCTCGTGGGGACAGGAAAAGCCCCGTTGGGATGGGAAAAAGTCCCTTTGGAAGAGGAAAAGGTGCTGCGGGGACAGGAAAAACCCCATTGGGATGGGAAATGGCCCCACTGGGACAGGAAAACCCCTCGTGGGGGCAGGAAAAGGCCCCACGGGAATGGGAAAACCCCTCGTGGGGGCAGGAAAAGGTCACATTCAGATGGGAAAAGACCCCACGGGAAGGGGAAAAGGCTGCACTGGGACAGGAAAAACCCTCGTGGGGACAGGAAAAGGCCCCACAGGAAGGGGAAAAGGCCCCACAGGGACAGGAAAACCCCTCCTGGGGGCGGGAAAAGGCCCCACGGGAAGGGAAAAAACCCTTGTGGGGGCAGGAAAAGGCCCCTCCGGGAAGGGAAAAGGCCCCGTGGCCCCCCC
>NW_010396658.1:0-3060 GCF_000710305.1 Buceros rhinoceros silvestris
GGTGACCGGTAACGGCCGGTCCTGGGCACGGCCCGGGGCGGGCTGTGGGCTGAGCGGAGAGGCCCGGCGGGGCCCTGGAGCGGCCTTGACAGCCCGGTGGACCAAGTCATCTTCCCCGCTGAGACATCGGAAGATGAGGACACAGAATCATGGGCCGTGGAATCATTGAGGTTGGAAAAGCCCCTTCAGATCATCGTGTCCAACTGTTTGATGAAGGCCAGCCCGAGCTGTGGGTTCCAGTACACTGTGGACAGCAAAATGCAATCACCGAACGTGTTACTGTTCCCTGAGAACTCACTTCTCGCCGATACTGGTCTCTTCCTGAGTGCTGGTCCCACTGGAATTTGGATGCTCCGCTATGTTTGCCAGACTGCTTGACGTTCGGTTTTATCAGGGTAACTGGCCTAGTACCAACCAGTGGATGAAGCGCTAGATACCAGAGTAAAGCATATATACTTTATATATTTACCACAAGAGGGGGGCTCAGTATTTTAGTAAGGGCTTGCAGGGGGGACTGGAAGCTGTTTCTAAACTTGGCAGGTGACACCAAAAAGGCTAAAGCTGCTCGCAGTGGAAGAAGGAATTCAGAATATTATTCCATACAAGAAATAATCTGAGATCAAGGGCATGAACTTTAATGCCAAAGAGCAAAAAAATAGTACACATTGGAAGTTGAAAACAAGTATATTAATTCAAAATAGCCAAAATAATCACAAGTGAATAGCAAGTCAAAGCGAAATGTCTCTCCATAGAAACATGCTGCTGTAGGGGAAGTAAATCCAGTGGCATTGCACGTCAAACCTGGAAAGCAATCAGTTCCCTTCACTTGGCACAGCCAAAGCCACCAATGAAGTACAGGACGATGGAGTTCATTTGGGATCCTGCAGTTCAACAAAGGCATGGACAAACTGCACACAGTCTAGAAGAGAGTAGGAGGAATGATCAGAGTCTGTGTAACACGACCGAGGTGGAAATGTAAACAGAGATTGTTTAGCTCTTCTGCAGTAACTGTCCTTACACAGCTTCCGCATTTTGTTTGGGAACTATGACCTTGTTTTCCCAGTCCTGTTGATGTAATACACAGGTATTTCGACATCACTGTCTACAGTGCACTATATACAGTGCTATAACTGAACGAGATCAGTCCTGTCCACAGGAAAAGCCCTGGAAACTGCCCCTGAGAGTCAAATGTGGAGAACGAGCTAATTTTTTATTCTCAACTTTTAGTAGTAGTAAGCGCAAACCTAAGTAAAACACCAAGGCTGGCCACACAACCTACGTTCAGAGTCCATGATTATTTAATCAAACCCACGTTAGTGATATCTCATAGCACAATATAATACGTAATCTTATAAAGCTGATTAATTATTGTGCAGTTTTATTTTACAACTGCTCAGTTTTTAATCTTGGAAGTCTGCAACAAGCAAAGTCAAGTCAACTTGAGAACATCTGATAAGGTAAAACACATAAATTATTTGCAAAAAGAGAGATTAATGCATGATGGTAAAACCTGACGAAAGCTGGTTTTTGAGGATTTTCCTAAAGAAAATAAAGCCAGGGTTGTGTGTTTTCGGTGAACATGTATGTTTGACTGATCAGTTGATCTACACATCTGTGTGTCTTTGCTTTGTGTTGATGAGCTGCAGAAGTTCTGCTTGGAACATTGTACATTACTGCATGTACTCAAACGTTCCTAGAAGCGACTGTCAGTGAAGGTACAGAAGGTTCTTCTGGTTTTTCTCTTAGTATTACTAAAGTCACATGCTGCGTTTCTAGCACGATGCGACTTGCACATGCTCACAGTCCACAAAAGGAGATATTTACTGAGCTGCCCCGGGACATGTGAGGGTAAGGTCGAGGCAGACAGTAATTCCCTACTGCAAGAATTTAATGCATGTAACTATTTTAAGTAAATGTCACATGCTCGAGCTCACTCTGAAGATCAATTTGCAGTAACTTTCTCTGGTTTCTTCTGCCTGACTTCTAACTTATGTTAGGCAGAACAGTTATAATATTGCATTTCCTTTGTTATTAAACAGAACTGAGCTCAGGAGTTGCGATCCAAAGGGACACTTTAAAATAGGAGCATGCCAAAAGGGAATTCTGTGTTGTGAGAGCAAACAGGAATTAGGCTGTGATGAAGCAATGAGAAAACTGCTTTCTGCTTGTGTCTCTTCCTCCCTGCCCCCCCCCAAATTCAGTATGTTACCCCAGGTTCTTCATGTCTGCCTGGCAAAGCCCTGGATATGTACTTTTGCCTCCTGCACAGTACCTCTCTCAGCTTTCACAGGATAGACAGTGGCACCTGAGTGGTTTACCAGTCCTATTTTGCCTGCCCAAGTTCCTTTCCTTCCCACCCCCCCACCCCCACATGTACATACACTGCACGGAGATCCCTGCGTGGATTGGAAATGGACTGGATTTAAGAGCTCAGAAGCTTTGCAGGTCTGGAGTCATACCTAGGTTACATAGCCAGAGAGACCTGCTTTACATAACAGTTTCAGGTCCAATTTCATGGCCAGCTTAAGCTGGCACTGCTGCTGAAAGAAGCATCCAGCCACTTTGCCTGTCCTTGACTGACCTCTATTGTGCCAGTAGAAGTTTCTGGCACTGGTTCACTCGAAGAAGCCACACTTCTGATTACCCCCTCCTGCTGATTATTTCAGAAAGAACTTTATGTCTTAAATTTTTTTTTCCCCCACATCCAATGCTATAAAGAACTGCATAATGAGCTGGCAGCATGCAAAAAGCCACACACCTAGTCTAAACTCAATTCACCCCAGGTCTGTGCTGAGCTTCATGTGCTGGGGACAGTTTACTGAAACATATGAGTCTGTTAGGATAAGGGAAAAAATTCTTAACTCAAAGAGAGCTATGTTTCAAGGACACTAAGGTAATTACAGGAGAACTTCCCTGAAGAGGCTGTATATTGCAGACTTACAGAGCTGAATTGTTACTTTGTCCAGAAGTCTTCTCCCTTTCCATGCATGCAGCATTTAACTGCTTTAACTAAAATAGCTTAATTAACATCTGACATAAACTTATAGTTGCATTTAAACG
>NW_010396658.1:3184-3848 GCF_000710305.1 Buceros rhinoceros silvestris
CGTGACCCCCCGGCAGGTCTGGGAAGAAGCCGAGCGGAACGGGCTCCTCGCGCAGCTGAAGAGCCATTGCTGACGATGCATCCAGGCTGTTCACCTTCCAGCGTGACACAGCCCAGACACACGTTCTCGCGAAGGATGTGTAAATACTGCAAAGTGTAAGCAGCGTGTTTCAGATTAAGATTTCCAGTCAGGAGTGGAATAGTCCACCAGGTGCTAAATTACAAACAATTTACTATTTTATGGAAATAGATTTTGCAAACTTAAACAACTTCTGTTTAAAACGGTATGACACATCACACATATGATGAGGCAAACGATACTGATAGTTCTTCAACTGCAGGTAGTTATGAAGCACACTTCTGCTGCGGGAGTTCTTATTTGGAAGGTGAATTATGAGAACGCATTTGTAGCAATACGAGGGGTTTTGTCTCAAGATGTAGTCAAACGAGTCTGTGATTACAGCCAGGCCTGTGGCGGTACTGCTAAGTTTTAATGACGTGGCTTATTACTATAAACTGTAGCCCGCGTCGAGCGGAAGCAGCAGATCGCTACACATCTGCCCGAGCAGCCCTCTGCTGAGGGGAGGTGGTGAGGGAATAAGCGGGAGTCTCACGGGGAGCGCCAGAACCCTGCCGCCCTTCCGGCTGGGCGCCAGGGAGCCTCG
>NW_010396659.1:0-263 GCF_000710305.1 Buceros rhinoceros silvestris
TAAATATATATATATCTAAATGAAATCACAAGAAGACAAACCATTACAGATAGGTGATAGCACACTCCGCTGCTAAAGAATCACCATTATCATTCTCCTCATCACATAGGTAAGTATTAACTGCCTTTTTTTGAAGAGCAAAATACTCCTGTATTTTGCAAAGGCCAAAATCATGCAAGGAGGAATATTCATTTAACACTGTTATTCATTGATATCGTGTAAAAAGTGCCTTTTTTGTCAGATAATATCTGTAATTTTCTATT
>NW_010396659.1:429-7322 GCF_000710305.1 Buceros rhinoceros silvestris
CTATTTTATGAAAAGATAAAGCTGCATTATTCACTGCTTTTAATATGTCACGTCTTAACAATCTATTTTTTCAGGTGTTTCTCATGAAGATTAATAATATAAACAGGTTAGTTCGTCCCAACTTCTATTAAAACAATCCTTAAGTCACAAAGCAAAATCAAATTAAGATTAATGTTATTGTTGTGTGTTCCTTACAAAATTATTAAAATCTATGGCTTTTAAAATATGTTCATGAATTCATATGGCTAATGTTGTGGAAGTATAGTGTTCTTCAGAGTTTGCTAACCTGAAATGTGAAAAGTGGAATGTGTGTCTCATCCCTGAAGACCACAAGTTGGAGCGTGTGGGTTTAATCCCTGATTAGGAAGGAATCTTTTAATATAAGTCTATTATAATTTTATTCTATAGTATTATTTTATGTGTTCTGGTAGGTTTAAAAAAAGATTTAATTCAAAATCAGAGCTGTTCCTACATATACGTCTACATGTCTACAGTAAGACATGCTGTCTAACTGGCCAGCAGCAAGTAGTGAATTTAATGGCCATGCTCTTTTAATTGTGAAGGTCTTCATAGCATTAGCTGAAGGCAGAAATACTTGAGGGATCAGGTAAAGAAAGGGAGGAGACATCAAACTTCACACTGACCTCAGAATCAGTTGTGATGTAATATTGTGATAGTGCATGAACTGAGCAGAAAAAACATGTGGGGGAGCTTGCTTGGCGCTGTTTTCTGCTTGTGAATAAACCTGGATATTTACTAAGTACAATATTTAAATGTACAGCATTGCTTGTTGTGTATCCTGGCTGCACAACTCCAGACGGTGTCCAGTTCCCCTACTTATGTTTCTCTATCATTCTTCTTTCTTTGTTGCTTGCACTATGCCAGTAACACCATCCTTTTCCAGTCTACTTAGGTTCTTTACCTATAAACATCTTCTGGTTTATGTTTTTCCCCCCTCTTTATCGCAAATAGTTGTTACCAAATTTCTTTACTACTATGTCAGTTTGGGACAAAAAGGTATGGCAACTAGGAAAAGCTACTGATACGATGTCTAACTAGGGTGGTTGTGTTTGGGGTTTTTTGTTGTTTTTTTTTTAATTGTATGACTCTGTTACAGAGTCAAGAGTATTAAACATGAAATTCCATTTGTTAACTACAGACTTTTGAAAATTTGTAACTCTGTTGCTTTAGGGAGCTGTAAACATAAGCCAGCAGTTTACTTTTCCACCATCAATTTCGTCTTATTTAGAATGTGTGTTCCCTACATGGAAGTTTGATTTGAACTTGCATAAACTTTTGGTGGTTTTATTCCATTACACAATGGGTGTCATGACCTAGTGCTAGAGCCGTATCACTTCTGTATGCAAAACAGGAGTAGCAAACAGGTTGCTTCTGAGGGCAACACCCAACTTATTTGAAGTTGCACTAGTCAAAGCTTATTCACACATTATTCAAAATTGTTACAATGTTTAATTCCCCTAATTCTTCAAGAACAGAATTAGATATTTAAATCACTTCTGAGGCAGTGGGAGTTCACTTAAACCTTTTGTCATCTCAAAGATTTCCTGAAGGAACTTTAATTTACAAAAGCTTCTGATATCCACAAGTCCTGTGAAAAGGCATTTTTTTCCAAGCAATTGCTGTGATTATCATTAATGCATTAATAAAAATAGTTAACAGTCCTTCAGAGGATTCCAATATTGAGTGTTTTGCTGCATATTGGCAAAAAATAGCAATGGTAATTAAGATGATGTCTTCTATGTAGTGGCACAAAGCTACTTTAAAAGGGTGGAAATTCTGCCACTTAAAATTTAGGAAAAACAAAGTAACTTATCTATTAAAATTTAGCTTTCTCATCTTTCCAACATAATTATACAGCATTATATGTAATTGTGAATAGTTAAAAAATTTTGGCTAGACCGTTCTCTGAAATTCACCTCAGATAAATAATTTCTGTGAAAAATTTCACCATAAAGCCTGGACTGCTAACTTGGCCAAATAACAAACAACCAAAAAAAGTTTTTTAAAATGGGAAATACTTCGTAGGCTTAATAACAAATCATGCTGAAATCATATGGATGATAAACCTCTACTGTACGCCGGCTTCAAAAATAGGTCTTGGAAAAAGTATCCTGTAGGTGGAGCCAGATCCCACCCTTAGCAGCTCAAATAGAGAAGCATTGAGATTACATCTTTTTCCTGAAAAGAAAAACAAACTCAGCCGTGCTCAGTGGCACAAAATAAAGTAATCTTAAATGGTATTTGAATGACAAGATCTTACTGAAAGAAATCGCTAAAGATTTCAAGTTAGAAGACTGCATATTTAGGTCAACTTTCATATAGGTCTTTTGCCCACTGAAGAAATATTATTGTAAATCACTATTTCCACACAGTGCAAAGATGCATGGAGAAGAAGTTCCACCACTTACATTCTCCTCACTTTTTTTCTTAAAAAGAATCTGTACTCAAATGACTAAAATAATTCTGTGGATACAAGACATTTTCAAAGGCACAAGAAATAGATGAGTAATTGTTACTTACTCTTCTGATTATGTTTTCAGCAGAACTCATGAAAGACCTTATGACCCTAACGGCCTGACGAACTGCTTTTAATTTAGACTGAGTGTTTCCAAGCAATGGAAGCATATCTCTTTCACTGACTAGAAGCACAGATTCCCAAAGATCTTTAGAAGCTTAGGGACTGTTCACATCAATGAAAGCTAGATATTTCAAAACCGTTAGCAGTCTCTGATTCTGTTTCCTTTGATAAAATCATAAGTACTGGAGCAGAAATGTTTATTGAAATGCACACAAAAATCACATTATATCTACTGGCTGATTCAGGATTTTATAATGCCAGTAGGTAAATTGTCTTCCTTTGTCTTTTCCCCTTTATCTTCCCACAAAGATATTAGGATCAATACTTAACCTGTGAGTTCAAAGTTCTTAGTTTTGTGGACATAGGCGACATTTCTCAAAACAAATAGAAAAAATGGAAGATGGAAGCAGAAGCTAAAATCTTTTACCTCAACAGTAGTTTTTTAGCCAGAACTTAAAAAACAAACAAAGAAACAAAAAAACAGAAAACAAAAAACAAAATAAAACACAACAAAAAACCAGCCTCACATGATAAATAATTTAAACATTAAATGAGAGAACAGAATCCCGGAGATTTGTGTAAATGTAACAGCAATTACAAATTAGGACATGTACTAATTAGAACACGTACTTCTGAGACAGTAGAACATCTCACACCTCGGCGTGTACTTTTGAATTACTCTGTATTGTAATTAGCAGTTTTCAATTTTTTGAAACTTTTAATGTAAGTTCTGAACTGGCTGATTGACCCAGAGTCTTTATGGACAATCACATAAATCCTTGATAAAGATGAAACCTGGTAAGTGAGGAGTATGGTAGCATAACAGAAACAAACTGAGTTTGTTGAGTGGTGTTTTACCCCTCTGGCCAATGGATATCAAGGCTTGGTTTTTTGTCACAAGTTGTACAGATCTGTGAATTGTTACAGACAGATCCTAAAAAACCTCTCTGAAAACAGAAGTGGTTCTGTCTGAACCTCAAAAGACAGAACACATCTTGGATTAAGGCCACAATTGAGGAGAAGGAAAAAACTGGCAAAAAAACCTGGTTTGCCAGAGAACCTTTCTTGACAAACTTCTAGCTTCCAGCAGTTACAGACCCATTGTACTCGGCCTTCAGGATAAATCTAAGGCACCTCTTGGATTATTCTTAGTCTTATTCTAGCATATATCTTCAGTGTTAATCTATAAAGACGTCTAAAGTTCACCGTGAGGTCTGCTTATGGTGGTACGAGTCAAGGAAACGGCCATTTTTTGGTACTGTAATTTAAAGCAGTCTTTCAGCTGCAATATCGTGATGCAAAGGAATTCGTTGTGGATAGTGTTGTTGTTAGGAGGCTGATCACCAGTAAATTGTGGTTTTCTGACAGACAGCCTGAACAATGATTTTGTCTTCTAGAATCACTCAAATCTTCATCCAGAGTAAATTGCCCCCCAAAAGCGCCTTTACCTTATATTTTTACGGAAACTTCCGCTCCACTTGTAAAAGGATTTGAAGTGGTAGGTGCCTTGATAATGAACATGACCTTTTTAGCAATCAGGCTCATGTTGTTTAATCCAAAATGATATATAATATTATATAAACCAGTATAAATAATATTAAGCAATTGTTTTAATTGAATATAAAATCTCTCATATGGCTCCCTTTTATATTATAATTTTAGAGACAAGATTTTTTACTTAAAGAAGTTCTTTATGCTGCAATATGGCACATTTAAGAAATTTTAGAATCTTTTCAGACTGAAGTTCAATCTAAATTTATCCTCTTTCAGTTTAAAACCATTGTCATTTGTCCTGTTCCTACAGGCCCTAGTGAAAGGTCTCTCCATCCTTCTTATAGGCCCCCTAATAAGTGCTGAAAAATCACCATAAGGTCTGCCATGATGTTTCCCTTTTTCCAGCCACTGGGGACTTTTGAGAGTGGCTTAGCAACTACATCAGCCAGTTAACTGGGTTTCTGTCTATGAACCCATAATTTTTTTAGGAATATTGTAGGAATGTTATTATATGTTGAATTTTCCTACAGTGCTTAATTTGGTTGAATTTACCAGGGTACTTCAAAGTTACGTGTATCTATACAGGCAGACAGAAAGATACTAATTGCATAAGCCTATTTTTCATAAGGATCTGGGTTAAAAATGTATTACAAGAAGTTCATGGGGAAAATATATACACCGTCCTCACTACCCAAAAATAATAGGTTTTGCCTGTTTGCTTTTCCGTTTTTCTTTGAAACAGGAACACACTTTTTTTTTGCACTTTTCCACCTTTCAGAAGAAAATGGACAGTTTTGTAGGCCATCATTTCACAAAATTCACCCTTAACCTTGAGTGTAAAACTGTAAATACAAGCACTAAAACATGAATTGACAACTATTGCTGTTCCTGTTCTCCACTATACCTCAAATAAGTGCACAGGTATGAAACTATTTTGAAAGAACAAAAAATTTTGTTTTTGATTTTGTCTCAAATTATTTTGAATTTACTAAGAGGCAACAGTCTTAAGTCATAGCTTCTGTTACATGCTTGAATAGATCCAAAGTGTAAACTCTACTAAAATGTGGAGAGTTAATCTATTTATAATGCTTTTAACTGCATTCTTGTATCAGTGGAATCACATACGTGCCTTTACTTCGTATTTGCACAACTAGTGTTTCATCTCCATGCGTGTGTTCTCTACATAACTGCTATTCCACTGTAATCATTCATCTAAGCGCATTTCTCCCCTTGCCTATATCTCATTTCTGGAAATATAAGAACATCTTGATTTGTCCCTTAAAATATATTAATGAAAACTTCTAAGGATTTTTTCTGTAGTCTGAGGTAATTGCCTCAGAAAAGTGGTTTTTGAGGGTGTGATTCTTTGTGCTCCATCCAGTGATACTATTTGGCATGTTAGAACAGAACTCTTGCTTTCAGGATACACATCTTTGAATGCTTGCTTTGTTCATAATGTAAAACCATTTGTTTCTGATTCTCTGTGTTATGCGTCACTCTCTGCGTTATTGATTATGTCCTAATAGAAATAAAACATTGCCACAACAGCAGTTCCCTGATGTGATTATCTCCTAAGCCATCCTGTTGCTTTACAATATGTAGAATTTTCATGTGCTCTAATGCCAATTTTTTTTATCAGCTATTAAGAAGATTAACCTAGTAGGTTTAAAATAATTACTTCTCCACAGAGGTGTAAATAGCAACATCATAAACCTTGAAACATACTTCTCTGGAAGGTTATAAAGTATCAAGACTGCTCACATTTGTGTCTGTCAATGACAAGAAAAACAGAACTTTATGAACAAGGGTTGTGAACAACTGTTTGCTATGTTTTGCATCATTTCTGTCCGCAAATTTGGAATTACTTATTTAAATTCTGATAAGTGCATTTGCCCAGCATGAACACATTTGGGATGATGCTATTCTCTTACATAATTGCTTCTCTTTGAGGCAGTAGGAAGTCACTTGGAAAGAACAACATGCTGAGATCTTGGCTAGTGGGAGATTACACAGGCGCAAGGCAGAGTATTGCCTCTGATTTCTGCTTCTCAAAATGTCCATGGGTGAAAGGCATGCCTACCTTTTGTTAGTTTTGGCCTCACTTGAATGCAGATATTAAGTACTCTAGTGCTGCTCCTCACTGAGTGTTTTCTTCATTCTTTTATTTAGCACACCTATCTAGAAGTAGGATGCAATTCAGAAGTTCTCAGCTGAAATATGCCTGCATTGAGACCAAGTGGTCCCTCTGAGCAGACTCTCTGCCAAGCTTCTAGGTGATGTCACGGTGCTGGAAAGACTACCTTGCTTCTGGTTTATGTGGGCCTTGAGAGGATCAGCCTATAGACACAAATTTTGTTAGTGAATTTTTTTTTAAGGTTCAGATTCAGTGCAAATCTATTCTAGTTCCTCCTTCTTTCCTATGCCTGTGTGTCTTATATTCTGTCTTTGTTTTCCCAAGTTGTCAGGGTTCCAGATCATGCCTCAACATTGAGTATTTGAATTTGATAAAAAGGAACATGCCTCTGTAATTCTGAAAATTTTGGATATTGCGTTCTTGATTTTGGAGCCTGTATAATGAAAAAAACCCCTCTTTGATTGCTTATAGTATATTTTTCTTCATTATATAATATATGAGACATGCAAATATCCGTAAAATACATTCATCTCATCTGTTGATAACTTGTAGATGGAATAGTGTTTTGAAAAGCTAGTGATACAATGACATTTTCCTATGTTAAAGCAAAGTTTAAAATATTTGATTTAATTTATATTTCTCTATATATATATAAAATTTAATCAT
>NW_010396660.1:0-220 GCF_000710305.1 Buceros rhinoceros silvestris
TTAATGGAAGGACAGGGAACGTGGGGACGGGCAGCGGGAGCCCCGGGGCACCTCTGGGGGGGACATGGGGACAGTCCCCAGCCCCAGAGGGCAGGAACCCGGCTGGGGCGCAGACAGGGACAGGGCAGCTCCAGGGCCAGGGTGCTGCCCATGGGCACAGCCCCCCACAGCCCCCCCATGAAGGGACTGCGGCTGCGATGGGGGGACTCGGGGTGTGCTC
>NW_010396660.1:547-766 GCF_000710305.1 Buceros rhinoceros silvestris
GCACTGGTAGCACTGGTGGCTACTGGGAGCTGTAGTGCAGGGCGCACCAGTGCGTGCTGGGAGCGGTGACCCGTTGCAGGGGTGAATGCGGGGTGGACTGGAGAGAGGGGAAGTGGGAGATACTGGGTGCTGGAGGCGGGTGCTGGGAGCTGGGGGAGCCCTGGGAGCTCTTGGGGAGCACTGGGAGCTGGGGAGGGGGGGCACCGGGAGCTGGGGGGA
>NW_010396661.1:0-284 GCF_000710305.1 Buceros rhinoceros silvestris
AGCATTAGCCTAATTATGGCCATACACGCTACCTCAGCGGTGGATTTTCCTTTCTTAGCGACTTCCTGTTTTCCTCTTTGAGATGCAAATTTTTGCACAGTCCTCGATCCAGATTCTCATCTCATTAGCATGAAATCTGACTAGTTCCACGGGTTTTTAAATAGCAAATTAAAAAAAAAAATCGCCTTGCACAAAGTCGCCGAGAAGCCGCCGTGTCTCTTGGGGCAGGAGCTGCAGGGGCTGCTGGCGAGCTTGCTGTCCTTTTGGGGAGACCATGGGTCCCG
>NW_010396661.1:588-1984 GCF_000710305.1 Buceros rhinoceros silvestris
CACGCCGAGCCTCTGATGCTGTGCTGGAGCCGAGGCAGGCACACGCTCAACCCGCTGACTAAAGCCTTTTAATTTGCTTCCTCCTGGAAAATGAGGCTCGTTGTAATGGGAGGTTTAAAAAAATAACGCTAGAAAAAATCATTTTTGAAATAAGTATTATATTGATGGGGTTTGGGTTGGGCTGGGTTTTTTATGCCTGCCACGCCGAGCCTCTGATGCTGTGCTGGAGCCGAGGCAGGCACACGCTCAACCCGCTGACTAAAGCCTTTTAATTTGCTTCCTCCTGGAAAATGAGGCTCGTTGTAATGGGAGGTTTAAAAAAATAACGCTAGAAAAAATCATTTTTGAAATAAGTATTATATTGATGGGGTTTGGGTTGGGCTGGGTTTTTTATGCCTGCTGTAATCTCTGCCCGCTGCAGCTCAGTGCTGGGAGAGGACCGGTGAAACAGCTGGAGCAGACGGACCTATTACGTGGTGAATGTAGATCCTAGAAAAAATCATTTTTGAAATAAGTATTATATTGATGGGGTTTGGGTTGGGCTGGGTTTTTTATGCCTGCTGTAATCTCTGCCCGCTGCAGCTCAGTGCTGGGAGAGGACCGGTGAAACAGCTGGAGCAGACGGCACTATTCAGTGGTGAATGTCGCTCCAGTAATATTTAGCTCTGCTTGGGAAGAGCAACACAAATCTCACCAAAGCAGCTGCAGCGGCGTGGGCTGGGCTCAGGGAGCCGCGGTCTCTCCTGCCAGCCCGGGTCCAGGTGTGCCCAGGAACACCTTTTGCCTGCTGTCGCCTGTCCTACCCCCTTCCCAGGCTCCCTTCACAGCCCCTCCCTCCCTGCCGCTTTCTGCCACATAATGAGTTTGATAAGAAATTGTCTCGTTAACAGGATTAGCCATGGAAATCTCTAGTCCCCTCCTATTCATTTTGTAATGCTCTTCATCCTGTTCTGTAATTTTCTGCTGGTATTAGATGGCTCCGGACCACCTCGGGAGATTAATTCCTCCTTCTCCTGGGATAGTGCCAGCACAGCCAATGCTGTGGGGCGGCTGGTGCCAGGGACCCTTCTTCAGGCCAGCCCTGGCCCTGGGTCCGGGCTGCAGAGCTGTGTCCTCTGTCCCCCCTTGCGCTGCTGGGAATTCCTCCTCCTGGGTGTGTTTCAGTGAAAGTGGGTCATTTTCAAAGCAAACAAACAGAAGTGGCCCCAAACACCCGTGGCTTTCGCTGTGCTCGCCAGGGAAGGGCTCTGCCAGCGCAGGGGTGAAGCAAACCCTGCTCCGTTGGTGCCCGTGTGAAGCCAGTGCTGTGGGCAGCGATGTTCTGGATTCCGTTCTAGGGACTGGACGTGCAAGACGAGCCCTGTGGTAAATAGTTCCCCTTGCCGCAATGCCTCCT
>NW_010396662.1:0-22599 GCF_000710305.1 Buceros rhinoceros silvestris
TGAGGTCTCTTAGTGCACTCACTGCCCTGACCCTATCCTCAACACAGAGTGCCTTGATTTTTAGTTCAGGCTTTAGGTACCAAAGCTTAACTCCCTACTTAGCACCAGCTTCTGTTACCCGCATCTCTGGCGCAGATGTCAGCCCGCTGACAGGCAAGGGGAAGTGCCCCCACAAGGCCAGCTGTCCCAGTGGCTCACCATCGTCTCAGGAGAAGCACGTTCACGTTTACAAAGGCCAGAGGAAGCCTAGCAGTGTCTCAGCTACTCGCCTTCCAGGCAGAAGCCTCGCCATGCTCTGCTCTTCCCAATGCGCAGCTTTTCCTCTCTGAGCTGGCTGACACCGTGCAATTTGACCACCCTCATGTCTTAAGGGTTGCTCCTCTGCTCGTGTGCTCATGTACCCACAGCCTCCCCCACTGCCTCTGTTTCACGTTGGTGAAACTTTGGTGTTTCACAAATCAGGTGAGTGCTCTGGTTCCTGAACGATCCAGGTAATTTCAGTCACATGTTTATTCTTTAGACGTGCTCATTTTCTGTGAAAAATTAAGTACTTCCTGGACCAGAAAGACAGGCTGACTCAGTTGGGATGTGGGAGACCAATGTACAAGAGCTCACTTCTCAGAATAGATGTTTGAGATAAAGGAAAGACTGCACTTCCTTTTGATTTTGTGACCTCTGGCAAGCCCGGTCACCTCATACTGTTCCATTCTGGGAAATGGGAACGAACCAGCAGCTCTGAAACCTAAACCTAGGGAAAAAAATTTGAAAATGAGCAAGTCCGTGTGGCTTCAGTGAGTGAAAGCAATTAGAGCAATTTATTGCACCTGGTCCTTCGAGCACAGCACTCTGGTAAGCTGTTCGTAGCTGTCTGCGTGCAAAGAGAGCCCACAGCAACGCTTTAAAGCCCGTGGCTGCCTAGAAGAGTTTTCTGAGTATATTATCTTATTATTTCCTTTATTTTATTCCTCTTCTGGATTTACATGTTAACACAAGGCAATGGAACAACTGTGGGATAAAATGAAAGATATTTCCCACGGTAAAATCTTAACCGATCAGTATGCTTAGTTTTGTTTAGGGTTTTTTTCATAAAGTTTTTTTCACAGATTATCCTCTGCGATCCTCCTTTCATAGCAGGCCTAGAATAAAGAATAAAGAGAATTGCTCAGGACTTGTGGGTGTCACACATTCTATCTTTAAAAGGCTTATTCAAAACTACAGGGAAGATTTCCAGGTTTCTCTCTCTTGGAAGCCCTGTACTTAGGATGTTAACAGTGTGAAGGGAATTGCATCTGCTTCTGTTTCCTAGCTTTACTCACACGTTTCCTTGTCATTGCTAATTCTCCCATTGTCTTAAGAAATTGTTTTCACAAACCTAAACTTGTGGAGTTAGGTGGGTATTTTTGACTCACAAATGGTGATTTGCTTGAAAAGAAACACAGGGAAGATGCATTCCATTTCTTTGAAAACCTGAGCACATAACCTGATGGTGACTTGGAGGCCTGGATCTCTTAGAACAGTGAAGAAAAAGCTGAGATGTGACCTTTGTAATTATTAAGCCATCACAAGATCATTTCTGAAGTTTAAAGTGATTTTTCAACACTCCCAGTTTTAAGTCCCGCTCGTGGCACAGGTGCACCAGGTACTATCTAGGTAAAACATATGTTCTCCCTTGTCTGGTTTGGCTATCAAGGCAAGGTCTGTCTGCTCTGTACAGTGTTATTCCTGGTTAGAGCACATTTACAGGCACTTCTGCATGCATTCCTGGTGCAGGTGTGAAAAGAAGCTCGTTCCACGATGGGTATATATTACTAATTACATTAAAAAGTCTTCACAACGAGGCGGAAAAACACAGGATTCAGAGAGGGACCTAGACAGGCCATGGTATTTCCATTGTGATGGATAAGGCCCAGACTGACTTAATACAATCTTGAAGTTACTTAGGCTTTCAGCAGGGTGTGAACCAGGTGCCTGTCAGAGTTCCCTTCCTCCTGTAGTTATTGTATTATTCTGCAATTTGTATGCATTGCCATGGGCCGGTCCAGCTGGGGAATGCTGGCTGATATAATTCCAGATGAGTCAAAACTCTGTCATAGTTTTACTCATACAATTACACACGTGGGAAATTGCTTACTTCTGTAAAGCTTCTAGATTTCTGGACTCATAAATGTTTTTAGTATAATGGAAATATATTTTATATTTCTGAATCATGTTGAATAGCCACTCATTTCATTGCTCTTATCAGTATAACACAAACTAGTGACGCTCAGCAAGAACTAGATGTCTAATACACCAATGACTTGGCTGACAATGACTTTAGCATCCCTGATCTCAAGAACTACTTTATTCCTAGGTTTGGTGTGCATTTCCCAGGTCACATCCTCCACTCAGGGTTGCTCTTTCAGCAGTGAGAGTCTTCACTGCCACCTCCTTCTACCTTACTAAACTCTAAAATAGCACATCCAGAGGCTTTCCTCTTGGGGCCATACCCACTGCTGTGAGCACTCTTTCTCAACAGATGGTATCGTATTTAAAAGCTGAAAGATAATTTCTTAATTTAGATCATAAAAGCAATTTATATGCATGTGTTATATTTGATAATCAACATTTTGCTTTATAGCAGCATGATAGCTGATATTCTTCATCTTTTATTGATATGTTTGACTTTGATGATCCATGATTTTAAGATTCAGTGGCAAACAGGGAAGCCTGGAGGTCTGAAATGTGTAAAGTTTGAATTTTGACCAGCAGAACCCAAAATGAAACATTTTAGCTTGATCAAAATACAATTACGATTTCTAGAATGTCACACTTTGAGTGGACTCAATCTGATAGAAAATGCCATCCAAGAGTCTTGGGTTTCTGGAAAAGGAAATCACAGTCATACACTAAAAAAAAAACCAATCTCCTGTGGTCAGTTGTACATGCTAAACTGTGATCACACTATTTTTTGTATATATATAAGTATACAAACGCACCCAGATGTCATCTAGAGTCCTAAATGCTTTGCTGATAAGGAACCCTGCTTACCTCCTGAGACAAGCTGAGAAGCCTTGTTTTCCTGCATAGCTCAGAACTCACGTGCTCTTTTATAAAACGCACTTCATTCCAAGGCAAAGCAGAATGCTGATAGTGCACTCTGAACCCATTAATGACACAGGTGGTCTCCATTTCAGTTCAGTTCATTACAGAGGTAGAGCTTGTAGAATAAAGTACAACTAGCAATGCATTTCACAAACTTCACACTTTGCTAGGGTCTGGAGCGGGTTTAGTTTATGATGTGAGCACAGGCTGAGCAACTTTCATGTCTGTCTCTGATTGTAAAAGTGGCAGGAGCTGCCAGAGTGAGACCTTTCTTAACTCAGTCATCTCTCAGACGGTTTTCCTTTACACTGGGCAGGGAGGTGTCTGTGGTCCAAGTATCGAGAGCAGTATATAGCTCCAGTAGTCATGGGAAGTGTATTATTTGGATCAGAAAAGCCCATATGAATAGATGTGCACAAGTTTCTTCATTTTTAGGTAATTTATAATTGTACATCTAAATATATTTACATAAAAAGGAAATTGTACCGGAAATTTTCATGAAACAACTATAATATCAAAGTTTAATATCTTAGTTGCAGGAGCCATTGGATATCCAGACAGCTCTCTTGCTGTAAGAAATGACCATACCTTAGGACTGTACCTTGAGAGGAAGCAGCCTTGTACAGAAGGTAAGAGATGGGAGAAGTCCTTCCTGAAATGACCAGGAAGAGGTTAAAGGTTTGCAGGATTATTCAAAACATAAGAAATCGTGTTGGAAAGCAAAGAACTGCTCCAATTCATTTGGGATTTGTAGAAAAATGCAACCAGGCAACCAGGCACACAGCTGTTTAAAATGGGGTTCAGCTAAGTGAAAGGCTTGCGAATGTCAGAGTGCTGAGGCTTCATCAGCATCAAAGGAGCACATGATGGTGAGCTGAAGATTCAAACAAGCATCAGCATTCATTAAGCCAAGCCTCAGATATCTGATTTTAGACACAGTTGCATCTGTAATACTGGTTATATTATAGAAAATGAGCCAGGTGTCCCTTTCGTTTACACTAGAATGAACTAAGATCAGCACCACCAGCTTTTACAGTAGAATATTGGAATTGAAACAGTGCAATAGCAGAATCAGACCTTTTCAGTAGTCTAAATCTTTTATCTCTGTAAGTAGCTTGGTTTTACAAAATCATTGGCAGAAATAAAAAGCACTCTGCCTCTGAAAGAAACTACCATTAGAGAATGGTCTGTGCACACCACACGTTTGTTGTAGATCCAAGCTAATAAATGTAAAATACATCAAGATGCAGGTATAAAATGGCTGAACTCCAGTGAGCCAGAGGCAGTTCATTGGGTTATCACCAACCCTACATAAAGGCAGTTAAAGAGATAAGTATCAGCAGTTTCCCCCTGCCAGAGATCTGCTCCCAAAATATGTATTCAAAATTGTCTTTTATATCTCATCTATTATTAATAGACAGACTTGGAAACATTTCTGAGCTTTTATGAACTGGTTTTCTAAGCTCATGTTTGCAAGTGTAGCACTCCAAAATTAAGAAGAAAGTAGTTTTACTTATGATGATCTTTTCTTTATTCAAATATCCATTGGAATCCCAGAGAAAACTCTTTATTACATTAATTGGGAGGACTGTTAATTTCTTTACCTTGGAATGCTGGAAATAAAATACATTGGGACTCAAAGATAAGGAAGATCTTAACGGTTACAATTTTAATGATATATTATCCATATAGTGTACCTAATAAACTCATAAACTTTACCTTGAAAATGCATTTCTTTTAGGTCATAGTGTAAGAGCACTATTTGCATGCAATGCAAATAGAACTTTGCCCATAGGCAGCTGACAACTGAGAATACTGACTGAAAAGCTGCTATCTTTTTATTTATGTCTGCACTGTTCAAAACATAAGAAAGAGAATGAAATATTTGATCTGGCACCTGCACTCTAACAAGAATGCCACTTTTTGTTTTCAAAATCATTACAGCTCTCAGACCAGGAAAAGGACAGCTTGAATTTTAAATCAAAGCTTCAGTTTGGAGAGACAGCAGAGAGAAAAACAACCTCAGCTTGTGCTCCACAGAACACAAGTACACTTTACTCATCAAAGAAGCATCCAGTTGTTTTCTAGCCACAGAATGTTTTTTTGTGTACTTCCTCCTCAGCCTATCAAAATGTTACTCAACAGAGCAAAGGTGGAATTAGTTGCACTTCTGTATAATCTAAATTTTTCTGCTTATGGATTTGTTGGTATTGATTGTTTGTTCTGTAACTCCTTAGTGAAGGTTTACCAGAACAGTGATTCGAGGGTAGCTCCGAGAAGAGTCCAGCATAGACAGATTTCTGCAGGAACAAGAGATCTGGCTGTGCCTCCTCATACACGAAGTCAGTAAAGGCAGAGTGGAGCCCAGGGGTCACAGCAGTTCCAGGAACAGTGATAGAGGTATTGCCTGCTCCAAAAGCTGGCTTAGTCATTTGTTAGGACAGAGGAAGCACTTAATTATTACCAGAATAGAAACAACAGAGGGATCCTTTTAGTCATGCAAATTGTATCAATTTAACTAAAATTGATGCAAAACCCCAATGCAGTTAAATCTGTGCAAAGTTCAATGAGATATGTTCGTATTGTCTGAAAACCAAACAAAGATGTTTACTTTTTTTGTGCAAACTCATGGAATCTGATATGTTCCAAATTAAGAGAATCTGCACAGAATTCTGCCATTTAAGAAGAGACTTTTAGTTAATCCAATTAAAATTTCTTGATACGGCCTCAGACAGAATAGGCCCTGGGATATGCACGTCTGTAAGTGCATTTCAATAAAAGGCCAACATTTTGTATCAGCCAGTGGCCTCTCTGCTTTGTGCCAGGTAGCAATGTAGCGGTCTCCCGCAGTGTCACTATGAGGCTCAACTAGCCCTAAACCTACGGCTTAGGAGAAAGAGGTTTTGTATAATTTTGTCAGTTCCTTAAGCTTGCCAAGCTCTTTATCTTTCTTCTCATCACAACACTGCAGACTGAGCATTAGCAACATGGTGAAGTACAATCGTTCTTTATCAGGGAACTCCTGCATTCAAAAACATGGAGTAACCAGATTTAGATACTTGAGGACAATTACGTAAGCTAGAATAAATGTGCAGTGAAAACTGCGCTAGACAGCATTCACTAGAATGAACTACTGAGTTTGCTTCTTTTACTGTTTGATCTGTCGTGTTTGGGATAATTTTGGGGGATTTTTGTGTCTTCATTGTGCTGTCGTTTCGTGGGGACATCAGGCTGATTCTGTCTCCTGGGAAACATAACTTCATCCTGTAAAAATTAAGAGTCGCTTTAAGAGCCCCTTTCTGACCACTAGCCAGAAATAGAGCTGTATGCAGTATTATCTCTGTCCTTTTGAGGATGTTGAATGTCACGCTGTTCATTGACAAGCCCTACTGTTGGCATACTCTGCAGGTTTTATGTGGGAAATCCGTTTGTGTCACCTGAAAGCCGTTAGTTCCCATGAGTAGTCCCAGTGTGCCTTGTCAACAGGCAACAGGAGAGGAGAATTTCTCATGCTGGCTGCAGATACAGCAAAATCTGGTGTATGGTTTCAAAAAGAAACTCATCATACAGAGCGCTAGGAAGCCAGTCACGGGGATTGGCTGTCAGGTGTTCATCCCTTGCATCCTTGGTTTAAGACAGAAGTAAAACATAACTTGTTTGTAAGGTTGATGCAAATGCCCTTCCTTGGAAATAATTTTAGCTTCATTGTATCAGGAATGAAGAACTGCTGCTGCTCTTCTGCCTCAGGTTGCTGGGTAGTCCTGACCACTATTTTTATAAGAATGGCAGTGTCTTCCAGGCGACTTTCCGAGATACAAAGCATGCAGACAGAGAAGAGTAGTAGCAGTCCTGCAAGGTGATCAGTTTGACCGTCAGGAGTGCACATCCTACTGGAATCAAATGGCAAATCATTTCCTTGTCATCCTTCCCATATGTAAAAATGTTATTAGTATTTGTCCCTTGCTGAAAAGCCCTTATCAGTATTCCACCTTTCACAGAGTTCCTCAGCTGGCATTAAACAGAAGTGACAAAGTGATAGGAAAGGTCACACAGCATAGCTGGAGAGCACACCATGTTCCACTGTCTGAAATGTTCATGGTGCTGCAGTACCTCGTATTAGTCACGGGTGAGAAAGGGTTAAAGACAGTGCATTGTCAGGACGGACAGATTTACCCAAGGGTTGCTTTCTTTCCAAGGTGGACTCACATCTTCTTGTCAGGATCATGCAGAGCAGCATCAGGTTCATGAGGTATCCCTAAACTGTCTGCAGAAGGAAAGCGGGTCCGTACATGCAGGGCCCCTTGCTACCCATTACAGCGCTGGGGACAGCTGTTGCCCAGATTCCTGCTTGCTGGTCCAGCGTCTCATCAGCCCTGCTGAAAGTGCAGCGTGCTCAATGCAACTGTTATCTGGAAGCCACTTGTATTCTCCTCCTCACACTGAGCTCCCCTCAACTCAAGTGTGGTCAATGTTTTTTTTTGTAGGAAATGAGTCTCTTTGACTCTTAATCACAGAAATCCTCTTCCCTGATTTTCCTGTTTACTGATTGGCAAAAATACACACATTTTCCTAGGAAAGGATTTTCATTGGAGAGAGGTGATTACCAGTCAAATGAACATCCTCCCTCTGGCTCCGGAGAAGTTTGTGTGGGGCATGACCTTGTGGCAGAATGCAGCCCCACGCCCGCTGTCAACATGTCAGTTAACATCTAACTTGAAATATGTTTGTGTTTCTACTTAGTCTCCCTTGATCCTTCCTTCTTTCTGCTGTTTCCGTAAGCAGCCTCCTCAGTTATGTTTTAATGGCAAGCGAAAATATCTTGTGCTGAGCAAGGGTAAAGGGATTTGAAGAAATTCTGGACTTAAATTTGTAGTCTGAATGACCTTGATCATTGGAATATAATCACAAAGGGAAAGTGGTTGTAACAAAGAGGCCACTTTTCCAGAAAATCCCACTCCCAAGGCATCCTCCTTTGAGACAGAGAAAGAGCCATGGTCTGGGGGTTCCAGGCAGTGCAAGGGAACTGTGCACTTTCTGGTACTCCTTTGGTTCATGAAATCCAGGTGAAGTATGGAATGTGGATGCATATCAGCCATTTCTTTGCAAACCCTAATGCAAGAGATGCTGCGAAGAAGAGAACCATAAAGGCGCAAGTAGCGGGGAGAATGATCTGCCTGCATTTTCTGTGCCAGCAACCAACAGAGACTTCATTGCAGTGCAGAAAATGATCCTTTTATTTTTAACCAGGGGCAATATGGTAGCAATAATATATCAGCAAGTTCCTGAATTGTGCCCATGACAGCATGACTGTTGTGAGTAAATTGTAAACTTGTTATCTGCTCTGCTAAATGCTAGTTTCAGGAAGGCAGAAAATTCAGTCAATATGAAAAATCTCACTTATACTAGCAGTGAAAGATGGGCAGGAGTTTTAAAATTAAGAAAGATGTCTTCCTATCAATGTGAGGAAAAATCCCTTTAAATTGCAGCCTTTTTAAATATACAACAGCAGCAACAAAAGTTGCCAAACTCAAATCAATTTCTCCAGCAAACAAGTAAGGGTGCCCAAGCAAGTGAGAGAGAGGCTATGATCTTTCGGTTCCTATGTGCTTTCCGTGAGGTAGATAACCTAGGAGACGTAACTGATACATAGTTGAACAGATTTATATAATCGCCTCCACCCTCTGGTCAATATATTCTGTTTCGCTGTAGGTTGTCCTCACTTCCTTCTTGCTGAGTACAGATGGTGGATTACTATGCAGACTGTACCACACAGAAGAGTTAACTCTGTCTTCTAGCATGAGGACCCTCTGGCACTTACAATACACTTTAATTTTATTCTGTATTTCAGTGCCAAATACCACAGGGTAAGTAGCGCAGTATGAATGTAGCTTAATTCAGGAAGTTTAGCTCTTAATGATAAATACTCTTTCTTCACTTTTTAAATGTGGAATGTTGTACAACTGAACCATGTCACGTTTAAAAAGAAGAAATGATTGAATTTTATTGTTGCCTGATTCTGTACTGGCTCCTGTCTTTGAGAGAAACCTGTAACACATGGATTTCTAATGGCATATCTGAAAAGGAGAGATCTTAATGAAATAACCCCAGTAGTTATAAAACACTTTTGACTCTGAATATGCCTACAGTAACCTTTGCCTTAGGGCTTGCCTGGTGTGTAACAGTTTAAAGATAGCACCGAATAGAGACCGCATGGCAACTTATCAGAGCTTTCCCTTTCTCATGGAAGAAGAAATCCAGGAAGGAATAGCAAAGAAAATTTTCTTACTTTTTCTGTCTTCACATATTCTCTTCCTCATTAGCCTTAGCCCAGTCCATTTTCCTGTTGCTTGCTGCGTTTCACTGATTGTGGATTGTGTGATATTTTCTCCTATTCTCCCAAGTTTCTCTGAATGTCATTGCTTAGATTTTGAGGGGCAGTAGGGACATTCACTGTGATTCATTCACTTAAGGACAGATTCTCTGTACTGTGTCAAGTATGATACAGATAATTAAGGAGGGGACACCACAGAGGCTGGAACTGAACCTTGCCTCCTGAAACTGTAGACTACTACCAGAGTACATTAAGAACTACTGTTGTAACTTTGCAGTCCTGGAAATCCCTTCCCTTGGAAAACACCCACAGAGCAGAGCCATTTGTGCCGTGATCTGTGGTGGGATTTTGGTCTTGTGCCAAATCCATTCAGTAGCACTTTGTAGCACCACAAGGACTATGCATTTGTAAATGCTTTTGTTCTGCAGCATTTTCAGGGTAAATCAGAAGAGATGAATGTCATGAGAGATTTGCAGGGGTTAAAGGAAATATATAGCCTTCTACCAAATAACAGAGTTATATGGTACACTAGTTCACTGGCATTTACACTCTGCTTTGCAACAGTAGGGGCGAAAATACCATGAGGAATTTAATAGCGAGTCTTTGTTCTTATCCTGGTATTGTCTGAGCTGAGCTGCCTTCATCCATCCCTTCTGTAGTGACCTCTACCAAGGCGAGCTAGTCTTCTTTCAGTTCAGTGCGATACAGGACAGAGGATCCTTCCACACTAGATGAAATGAACATATCCCACCTTTGACTAACTCTCAGAACTTTATCAGTGAAGCAAAGACATGTTGAAGTCCCAACATTCTTTCTTAAGCAGTTTTTGAGTTGCTAATTCCACAAGAGCTTCACTGTGTTGCTTTTCTTGGCAGGATCAAGCAAAGACCAGTGGGTGGTTTGAGAACATGGAATCCTGAAACAGGTAACTGCATGTCATTAGTGCTGTTAGCATCCAAGGCAGATTTTGATCATACTAGCTCCTCATCCCTACTTTAATGTGTTATTTCAGCTTACCTCACACGATGTGATTTTAACAACAACTCAAGACCATTTTGTGACTGGACCCAACCTTGCAATCCCAACCAGGGTCTGTGGATACGAACTAAGCATGACACTCCGACTGATGGAACAGGTCCTGATGGAGACTATCCTGATGGAAGTAAGTGCTTGTTTGTGGCATTGTTGATACTGTTTTGAAGACAGCTTGACTAACTTTGTTCTCTTTTCTTTGAAAGAGAAAAGAGATCCATGAAGGCCTTTGAAATGTCTCAGTTTTGTTTCATGCTGTCACCTGTCTTTGACTTTTCACCATGTCAGTTATGAGTAAATTGAACAGGGTTGCCCCATTTCGGGTTGGAAATCTTTATCACTGCAGGGAAGTAGAAAAATGCAAATTAGTGACTGGAAAGGTGCCCAGCTGGGGTTGTTGGTTGACAGCCAGCAGAATATGAGCCAGCAGTGTGTGCCCGGGTGGCCAAGGCGGCCAAGAGCATCCTGGTTTGTATCAGAAACAGTGTAGCCAGCAGGAGTAGGGAAGTGATTGTCCCCCTGTACTCGGCACTGGTGAGGCCACACCTTGAGTCCTGTGTCCAGTTTTGGGCCCCTCACTACAAGAAGGATGTTGAGATGTTGAAGTGTGTCCAGAGAAGGGCAACGAAGCTGGTGAAGGGTCTAGAGAACAAGTCCTGTGAGAAGCAGCTGAGGGAACTAAGGTTGTTTAGCCTTGCTCTCTACAACCACCTGAAAGGAGGTTGTAGTGAGGTGGGGGTTGGTCTCATCTCCCAAGTAACAGGTGACAGGATGAGAGGAAATGGCCTCGAGTTGTGTCAGGGGAGGTTTAGGTTGGATATTTGGAAAAATTTCTTTACAGAGAGAGCTGGTGAGCATTGGAACAGGCTGCCCAGGGAGGTGGTGGAGTCCCCATCCCTGGAAGTGTTTAAAAGCCATGTGGGTGTGGTGCTGAGGGACATGGTTTAGGGACCCTGGCAGTGCAGGGTGAACGGTTGGAGTCGATGATCTTAAAGGTGTCTTCCAACCAAAATGAATCTATGATTCTGTGATTCTGTAATTATATCACACTTCAGGCCTCATAGAGAACGCAGTGACATGCAAGAGATCATTATTCAAGAGAGCTCTTGTGGCCAAATTACACTGATATCAATTAATGGCAATAAATGTAATGATTGCTGTACCGGCACTAGATAATGTTCATGCTAGCAAAGCGTTACAAGATTAAGTCTGAAATTAAAGAATGCCTTTAAATCTTGTCCTCTGCTACATGTGATTGAAAACCTGGGGTCTGATGTGGTCGTATCACCAAACAAGTTCTTAGTGGGGCTTCATTTCTGTTTGAACTGTTATCCTTGACTAGCCAATCCATTTGTGGGGGGTCAGTCTTCTTCTGTCAGTCATACTGCTTTCTGTAATTATCCTGAGACTGAAAGACCAACTGCTGTCAGGCTCAGTAAGCAGATTAGAACAGTGGTGGTTGGAATTTTTGCTAAATAATTTTCTGCATTTTCAGTATTTTGATAACAATTAAAATTGCTTGTTGAAAGAGGAAATGAAGTCTTTTTAATATGGATTCCCACAACCCCCCCCAATGTTTTGCTTTTTGAATTGAATCAGACCATATAACTTGATACCTGCCTTACATTTTTCTGTCAGCTGAAACATATGACTATTAGACGCTGTCAATGGAGACATAGTTTACCATACTGAAATGGTCATTCATTTCTTTCTGATTCCTTTGCATTGGGAAGATGGGAGAGAGTCTCTCAGATGGGAGAGGCTCGACTTTAACTGCACTGGGGAAATGCAGCTTTGATCTTAGCCCATAGGAAGTAAAAAACCTCACCTCTAGCAAAGCAAATTGTGATTGCATATTGAACCAATTCAGACCAAAGCATTTCAAATCCTGACAGAAATACTGTGAGTTTCTGAATTTTGAAAAATTTCCTTTGAGTTAGAAATGTCACATCTAAATATTTTGAAAGTAATGAATGCATTGCTTTCTACCCCTTCTGTTTTGAGTCAAAACCAATTGCTGATGGGTTGGAATTTTCCTTGTGCTGGGTTTTTTTCACCTTGAGTCCAAAATATTTAGAAAAAATATGTTGCACAAGAGAAGGTGTATAGCAGATTGCATTATTTTCCTTTGATGAAACAGGAAACTGAACATAGATTAGAGGGGCACTGTGTCTGGAGGTGCTGCCTGCTGAAAGAGGCCTGCATCTTTACTTGTGATCCTGGAATAACTGTTAGTGTATAATGGGATATATTTGCTGTTCTCTCCAGCTCACATGCTAGTTTGGATAACTACATGCTGCTAACCATTGCAATGTAAATTCCAAACACACTCTGCTTCTTTGCAAAGCTAATGATGCCCTTAATTTCTTCCAGAGTTGGGTTGTACTTCAGTTTTAAAAAATGACACCTAACAAGTTACAAAGCTGCAACCATTTTTTTTTTTCACTCTGCAGAAGGCTATTTCATCTACCAAGAAGCAAGTAATCTGATTCCATTTGACACTAACAGGCTTGAGAGCCCAGATACTGTAGTTTCTGAACAAATATGCATAGACTTCTGGTATTACATGTTTGGGTCAGAAGAGATGAATGAGCTGAGAGTGCTTATCCAAGACAGCACAGGGGAGATCGAGGTGTGGAGTCGGAGGGGAAACCAGAGTTCCTCGTGGATATATGGTGCCATCACTCATACTTTTCCAACACAGAGTAAGATAAAGGTAATACATTTTCAGAGTACATTTCTTTGTACAGCATCAGCATTTGTTCTTCCTTGCAGGCTGCAAAAATTTGTGCGTGTAAGCTAGAAAATACACCCAAGACTTGCTTGGTTTATACTCCGTAAACATAATGACCTTATGCTCTGTGCCAATGAACTAAGAAAAGAAACAAATAAACCCTGAGTTTTACCAGTGCTGTTAATTAGGACATAAAATATATTAAGTTTTCTCTCGTTTTCCTTCCTTCCCTCCTTCATTTTATTACAAATTCAAGGACTTAAGATGCCTTAATTAAATGAGGGTTTGTCTGCTTGAGTTAAGGTTTGAACTTTGGGATGCTGTCTACACTGGACTCCTTTGTAGAATCCAGACAACTAGTTCTCATAAATCATTTATCAGTCAGCAAAATAGAGGACAATGTTTCTTGAAGTCCTTACTTTATTACAGGAAATGTGTTTTAGGCTTCTGAGGGAGGCTAGGAAAACTGTTATAGCCTCAGCTTACTTGATGCCTTTGGAGATAGACCAGAAAGAATATTTTGAAAACATACTAAGGGAAGTGGCCTCAAAGTGGCTGAACAACTTTGATACAGTGATTCACTTTGTGTCCTGACTAGGTAATTTTTGAGGCTGTCCGAGGACTGACAGAGTATGGGGATACGGCACTGGACAATGTGAGAGTAAGGGATGGATCCTGTGGTAAGTCTGTGTTTGCACCTTAGTGTATAGTGCTTCTTCATCTCTGTTTAAGCTACTGATTGTTACTCAATTCCAGATATAATACAGAAACTCCTATAACTTCAAACCACAAAACAGAAATGGCAAAAAATTTACAGCTCACTTCATCTGAATGTTATCTGTTTTGTTGTAATTTCTTAAGTCTTTCCTCACCACCTCAGTCATTCAGAATAAGCAATCCCCTTCTCTGCAGATGTGACCACTTTCACAAGGTCCAGCAAACTTCACCCTCACTTTAAGTCTGAAGTGCATCTCTAAACTCAGCCAAGGCTATGCACATTGGTCTTGGATTCCAGATTAAATGCTCTAACCAGCATTTTACAGCAAATCTCAGTTCATATGAGCTCAGCAAATACACAGCACTGCCTTATGTCACAAAAGAAATAACTGTGAGCTGATAAACCTGAGTTGCACTACCAGCTCTGACTATGAATCAGCAATTTGAGCTTGATCCCTGACCCTGTAACAAATCAGCCAAGACTGGCACAAGCTGTGGATGACCAGGATCTGGAAGTGAATTACAGTTTCATCCCATCTTTACTGACAAGCATGCAGTACTTACAAAATGTGTATTGAACAAGAAACTTGCTGAAAACCTATAGAATACGTTGTTAAGTCTTCATAGGCCTCGGTCTCTATCAAATACTACATACATAATGATAATAAAATGGTTCAAATTTATGCTGGCCAGGACAAAGATTTCCATTCAGGTCCACACCCTCAAAACAGAGTTTTCTTTAAAATTCCATGAAAAATACTTAGGGGCCTTTCTCTTTTTGAAGGCTAGGGAGAGCCAGCTCTTCATTTTCTGAGGAGTATTAGCACATAATTCAGCCACTGGATGGTGCACTAATGTAACTCCAAGAGACAAGAGAAAAGTGGTCCTCCCTCTCCTCAACTCTATGGCTACTAATATGATGGAAGTTAATTATTAGGTCTGGTAAACGTCAAAGCCCTCCCAACCTCTTTAGCTCTACAGGAATCGTTGACTGAACAGACAGTTTAATCAAACTCATGAAAAACTAAATATATGTCCCCTTGTCACATGAAAAATAGGCTTCCAAGGGAAGTTCAGCCATCAGGCTATGGTGTTTGATATTCATATTGCCATTTGAAGAACTTCTTCACCTTCGATGTCAAAGAACAATAAACTTTGGAAGAGGTTTTCTTCTGTTTTTTTCTTCAGCACTACAACAAAGTTAACTTAAAGCTTGTTGGGAAGTATCCATTGTGGACATACAGCCATTATCACAGTTCCTGTAATTTTTCAGTGATGTTGAAAGAGCAAAAAGAGCAATTCTGGGCTAGATATGCAAAAACTGCATTTACATTAGTGTAGGGAGCCTGATTTGAAGAAATGGGCATATAAGAATCAGGTGTACAAGAATCCAGCGTATGCAAAGGCTCTGATCCCATTTTACAGTCAGATTATTACAAAATATCTTCAGCTTCGAAGTCAGAGGTCATTAAGTGAATAGGATGATTTTGTGCAGGGATTTATCAGTATACACTAGAATTCAAGTTATGTGAAGTCTATTGGCTTCTTCTAAATTATAAGAATCTTGCAAAATCACTACATCCAGTTTGAATCACATGGTTTGCACAAAAGCAGTACCATCATGGTATGTAGTTAATGCATCATTATCCAAAAATCTGTAATTTGTTCTCCTATGACTTGTTTTCTACGTTACAACTTAATCCTTGTAAATCCTGTTAGCAGTGTCAGTAATATGGAGGACCCACTGCCTTACTTGTGTATTCATTTGGATGATTACACACCTGTAGTGCATCTCTAAGTAGGATGGAAAGCATTGTTCTCCATGAATCAATTCATCACTTCGTTATCTCCTTGTACATGGGCTTTTATCGCACACTCAGTGCACAGCGGAGGGCCCACAAGGGTGCAATAAGAGAGTACCTGAATGAGGAGAGTTGTTCTTTGTTCTGCAAAGGAGCAGGAGTGAATGCATGAACACTCAGAAGATTTTAGTCAGCCTGCTGTGCTTCCACAGATTCAGATCCATCACTCATTTGCATGTCCCCAGGTGAATGAACATGACATCAAGAGAATACTCAGCCTGGTGTTGCTAGCTCACACATAAAAGTACACCAAGAGGAACACTTTGTTTACAAGATATCTTTGTGATGGATAAAGAATAGGTGGAAACGATGCTAATATTTGTCAGCAAACAGGAACAGTCAAGAGAGAAGACTGCACAACAGGACTGTTTGCTGTGTCTGACAGCTCTTACAGCTGGCACCTTCCTAAGAACTAAATATAATTTTGAACTAACAACAAAACTCTCTTACTAGAAACCACCAGTGCCCCGAGAGTTATTTGTTTCTGCTCTGTGGCATCTGCTGGCAGGCTACTCCCTCCCAGACCAGCCAACACTTGCGGAGAGTGTGACCTTCATGTCTTAACTTACGCAGCAGAGGGAGTCACATATCCAAGTGCAAATACACCTCCAGCTCCAGAGAGGCATGCCAGCACAAGCTCACTCACTGTCACCAAGCTTTATACTGAATACGACGTCTATGGGATGGTATACTTTCTTGGTCACTTTAGGGTCACCTGTCTTGTCCGCTCGTCCCCGCAGGTGCAGCCTCTAACTTACTGCACCCCCAGGTGCACCCACACACAGGATTTAGCAGTCACCTTGTTCTCCACAGGAGCAAGTATAAGCCAGAGCCTTTCTGCACACCAGTCCCTGGCAGTAACTGTAAACATCAAGTGCCGTCACTTCTGGAAGCAGACACTGGCTGCAAAACAATGCTGTTAACTTCAGAAAGTGCCACCAGTTAAAAGAGACTGAGATGAAAAGTAAAATCACTGAACAGAATGTGTTCTGTTCTAGTTCAAACCAGGACACCAAGCTAACAATCAGACGAGCTTTACTTAGTGCTCAAAAGACCCACAGATCCTCGTTTTTAAATATAGACAGTTGCACTTGCTTCAATGAAAAACTTCTAACTCCATGCTGGTGAAGAATAAGTGGAAATTCATGTAAGATGGTGTATAAGTAGTGTTCACCCTATAATCTTATAACCCATTGCATTGCCTTGTCTCTTCTACTAACAGAAGCTATCTCTACCCCTGTACCACCAACGCCTACACCAACAGAACCTACACCACCTCCAGTGACAGGTAATTTTAGCTAATAACATATGCTAGTCATTGGCTTGTAGAAAGGCACCTAAATTTTTCCCTACCAGTGCTTCTTAGCTTCAGCTAATTTATTCACGTATCTCTCTATGGCATTGCCTTATGCCATATCAACCTGCCTTTTCTGATTCAGTTCTTCCATATGTAATCTATAAAATGGGGTTGATTGTGTTTTCCCACTGCACAATGAGGTGGATTCTCTGGATGTATCCTTAAGATAACGAGAACATACTCACTTTTCTTGCCTCCAGAGGCAATTTGCAGTATACATGGGGATCCTCACTATAACACATTCGACAAGCAGCGTCATGACTTCATGGGCACCTGCACCTACACCCTCTCCAAGCTATGCGAGAGCAACAGCTCGCTGCCCTACTTCAACGTGGAAGCGGCCAATGAGCACAGGGGAGGCAACACTCGCGTGTCCTATGTCCGATACGTGGACATTGATGTGTATGGTTACAGGATCAATCTGGGTAAAAGCAGAGTTGTTAAGGTAAGGTTGGAGCCCATTATCTATCATCTGTAATTCATAGTGTGAATGAAGAAATTGTTTCACAGTGACTACAGATTTCCAGCATACATACAGTAATATTTATAGGGCAGTCAGATCTTTAGGACTAGTGTGGAGTTCTTAAACATTGGAATTCAGGGCTGAAAATATAGGCTAAAATTTTGTGCTGTGTTGCTAAAAAGGACAATTAGAGCTGACATCCGGACGGGGTTGGTGGGCTAGCCTACCTCTCCATGTCTCCCCCCACGCACAACCTTGGTCTGCATGAGGGAATAAAAAGGCCCTGCGTTAGCCGAGTCCTTGCTGGTGGCTATTTCCTAGCCCTGTGTGGTAGCTTGTAAAGCTGCATGCTCATGCCTGATTTCTATTTATTCCACATCACTGCTAACTCACTTCACACCTGACATTTGTCATAGAGCAGAGCCACATGAGAGTCCTAGAGTAACAATCTGATGACTCTCCTCACACTGATTGTGTCACTTGGCCAGCTATGGTATTTTAAGGCTTCTTTATGATTCCCTTCCTAAAGGCCCTTTCGTAAGGGCCAAGACAGCAGACATGTTTGATTCAAACCTCCAATAAACGAATAGGTCACCTTACCTCATTACCACCCTTCTTATAAGAAAATAGAAGAGTGATTTATGTGACAAGAGATAAAGGTTTAAATGTACACTGACACCTTTCCAATCCGATCTTAGAAACATAGTGAACTCATATACCCACATTTGTCCAACAGCTTCTTCTATACCTTTTCCACGCACTTACTCTTTTTATTATAAATATGCGTCTAAGTAAACCAAACATTCTTACATATGTAATAAGAATAAATGGTCAAAGTAGATACTAATTCTAGTAAATTTTAAATAAAATTTTACTTGGACACTTACTTTCTAGTGTCTGGCATTTCAAACGTAAAAATTAAAAGAGAAAGAAATAAAAAGCAGCTTTTTCAAGATTTGCCCAATCCTGAAAATCTTCTGAGAATCCATTCTCCATGTGTTCATTCTTATTTGTTCCAAAATAAAAGTCTAAAAGTGAGCAGTTACTGCTGACAGACCGTGCTAAGTCTTGGACCTTTTGCAGCTGGGTCCAGTTCACCAAGCTCACTTTGACATTATTATGTCCTCAAGGCCCTCGTCTATGTGCCCATATAGAATACTCATGGTACATAATACTTAACCACAACGTGAGTTCTCACTGCTCACTGTGCAAGTCCTATGCTCAAAATAGGGATGTGATCCTAGAGGGTCACCATTAAAAATACTTCTTTTAAAGTTATTACAACGATTGTGCTTCTCTGTGCCTGCAGGTGGATGGAGTCAGCCAGCTGCTCCCTGTGACCTTGTCGCGAGGTGTCAGCATTTCCTTCAGCGGGCAGTATGTTGTGGTTACCACTGACTTTGGGCTGAATGTCAAGTTTGATGGGAATCACAGAGCAGAAATCACTCTTCCCAGTACCTTTATGTCTAAAGTCTGTGGAATATGTGGAAATTACAATGGGCAAAAAGCAGATGACTTTCTTAACCCTGATGGAGAGATGGAAACAAACTCAGCCAGCCTTGGCAACAGTTGGCAGGTTTACAATGACTCCAGGTAGGACACCATGTTAGGCCTTAGGTGTTGGTTACACAATGACCAGTATTTTAAGCAACTGTTGTATGTGGGACAAAACCATCAGGCACTTGGTATAAAATATATTCTTGTGAGTGTACTAACTTTATCTATCTGGGTAAAGCTTTCAAGCAAATTTAATTGTGCTTAAAAAGAGAAAAATTGAATAAAAGGCAGCAGATGCCCACCAAGATTTCAGTTATTGTTATAGCACATGAATGCTGTTACTTGAAGATCTTGTTCAAAGTCTTTTGAGAAACTTTACTATTTATTTTAAAATTTCACAATGTATTACTTAATAATAGTAAAGTTTCAACTTCTAACACTTTTACTTTTTTTTTTTTCCCCTTCGTAGTTATCTTCCATGTAGAAAGTGTAGGTTTCTTCCAGGCCTCTCAAATGTTTTAAGATTGAGATCATATTAAAATCTGAATTTTTGTCCTAAGTGTTTGAAATATAGAGCTTTAAATTATGTCATGGTGAATTTGGGGACAGCCCTGTAGTTTTGTCAGATGTGATTTGTAAAGCATCTTAGGTGCTAGTGCATCCAAAGTTCTCCATATCTTTTTTTCCACTCTAGGTGCTTGCCAGATGATGGCCATACTCCAAATTGCACTGCTGATGAGAAACATATGATCCAAAGCAATGCATACTGTGGTCTGATCACAGATCACAATGGTCCATTCCAGAATTGCCACTCAGTAGTTGATCCACAAAGTTATTCTGAAGGCTGCCAGTACGATCTCTGTGAGCTTCATTTGAACAGTGCAGCCCTCTGTCAAAACCTGCAGGCTTACGCAGACGTGTGCCAAGCTGCAGGAATCCAGCTGACACTGTGGAGAAATGCAACATTTTGCCGTATGTATCAAAGATTAATGGAAATTACCGCTTCACGGGAGGATATAATTGGGACTTGCTGAAGACAGAGCATTAAAAACCTGTTAAAAACCAGAGCATTACAAACTGTTTTGAATTCACGTAACATTGTGAATCTTGGCTGATCAGGCTAAATATTTTAGGGTTACATATAGTCCTCAGTTTGATTCCTTTGGGAGGATTCTAGTGAAAACAGTTAAGCTGCTTTGGATGAAAGGAGGAAATATTGTCTAGTCCATCTTGAAACAGAATTGGAGGCTTTTCGTTTGAATTCTTCCACTGTCTGAATATTTTTTGTTCAGAGTTATTAAGTGTGTCAGGGGCTTAGAGGGTTTTTCACCTTCTGAAGAAACTATGCCTAAATTTAAGTGTCTTTGGGGTAAAAGAAGTCATTTTGCACATGCTTAGTAGACATGTAAGAGTTTTACCCACCCTCCCTGTGAGAGCCTGAGCTGCCTTCTCCTATACTCTCAGGCTTTCTACCTTGCAGGTGGCCAGGCTCCCAGTGAACAGAAAGGAAGCTGTGTCTTCTCCATTTGTAGCCACTTCATCAAAAACTCATCATGGTGGTTACCTTATATAAATATAGAAGAGACGTGAGCCAGAGCGGGTGAAAGGCAGAGCTGTAGGTGGGGATAAGGACAATGAGAAAGGAGGTTTGACTAGGAAGTGGAGAGGACTAATGAATAGGCTAAGTTTAGCAAAAGCAAAGAGAAGCAAGGAAGAAAAATGAGAATTTGCTTTGAAGTGTATGGCAAGAGAAAGAACAGGTTGAAACCGTCTAGGCAGAGAGCCAAGAACAAGGAAGTACAGTCTAGAGAGCTGGTCAATGGGTTGGAGCTTGTTGTGCTTGCAGGAATAATGAAATTGGATTTGCTGGGAGGAATAAACCTGAGGTCAAACAGAAAAGATGTCTGAAACTCACAGTTTGTAGCAGTGCAAAGAGAGCAGGATGAAGGAGGAACACATCTGATGATCTGAGCAGGAGATCTGGGATAAAGAGAGAAGGACAGTATCGGAAGCACTATCAGTGGCCACAAACTACGTATAAGAGAGGCAAGACTGCCAGCCATTCATCCCTACAGATGTGGAGGAAAGTGTCAGTGTCCTGTACAGGGACAGTGATTCGTGGTTTCAGATGGGAGAGGAGGCAACACAGGTAGGCAGCCTGCAGTTAAAGGCCAGGACTGAAGTAAGAAGCCTGTGCAATGGAGATTGTAACCAAACTAATGGAAGTGGAGAAGGTAGTGGGGGTGGGGAGAGACAGAAACACAGAGAGGTGTCAAATATTGAAGTAATAGACAGAAGTCTGTGCTGGAGATTTAATGGGAATAATGACCTTTCTTCTGTGAATGCTGGTAAAGATTAAAAAAAAGAACATTCAGCGATATATTATAGAAAAGAAACCCAAACCACGTTATCTTTAGAACTGTCTGAAAAGCAGATCTGCTCTCACCAGAAGCAATGCAAGGAAGAGGAAGTGCCCTTATGTGTCTTCTGCGCCAAAGGAGATGGGGAGACTGAAGAAAGGGACTTATTGTAAACACTGGAATGACTGAAGTGTGATTCCTTTCTGACTTGTTTCACACTGGACTGCAGTCTCTAGACTGGGACATCTCTGCTGGGGACTTTACTGAGGTTTTCTCCCATAGATTTTGTGGTTTCTAAGCAAGAGCCACCTCAGTATCTGTTCTTTCCACTGAAGGAGCTTGCAGGATGTCTCCCCTTTGCCATGTGCTTTTTTTTGATTTAATGGACCTGAATAAGTTTTTGTCCTCTAACAACCTCACTAAATTATTTCCATAAGTCAGCTGGGTCAAATTTAGTAAGTGGGAGGATGAGCAGAGTAGAGTGTATTTGTGTGATCTCTGTCTCCTTAGGAAAGCAGGCTAAAAATAGAGTGAGAAACTGTGTCATTAAAAACTGAACTGCATCACATAAACATATAGAAGCTGAAAAAGGACTGTGCAGGAAACCTGAGTTCTGGCATCTTCTCACCTGAAAAAGCCAATGTTTAAAACCTCTAATCTTGGGTATCAACGTGTTGTATATGTAACACGATCTAAAAATAGAATATAGCACTTGTACTTCCTGATTATTTAACAAACATAAAAGACCTTGGTGCAGTGAAAACAAACAAACAAAAGAGCTACAAAGTAATTAGAATTAAAAATCAGGACTATAACCTAAATATCACGTATATCTATGACAAATACCTAACATGACACCAGTATCCTCAGCCCAACACAAGAATTCAAAGCAATCATTTTCAGGAATAAGAGTCTCCTAAGAAACTATTTGCATGAGAGAAACTTTAAATAGCCCAAACCTTAAAAAAAATTACAGGGTGGTAAAAGAGCAAAGGTATGTGTCAAACTGCCTTGGAACTGTAAGGACTCCCCAGATATTTAAAGACAAAACAGAATAGGATATTAAACAAAATCAAATACTTTGCTAGTTTAAAAAGACTAATAAATATGTTTATCTTTTATTACACAGCACTGGCCTGTCCAGCCAACAGTCACTACGAGCCCT
>NW_010396663.1:0-10285 GCF_000710305.1 Buceros rhinoceros silvestris
AAAAGGGAAGTTTTGGCTAACCCAGGACACTTAATAATCATATGGTGAGGTATTATCACATCGAAATACTTTTGCAAACCTGCATGATGTCCTAAATCTTCGATCTATCCTCAGAAAACAAAATTGTAAGAGATAGCATCAGTGTGCTTGCAAGGTTCGTCCTTAAGTACCCTACATCAATAGGCATTTGTGATAACAAGGCTGAGTGAGCTGCAATTTTCCTTTGAAATGGGCTAAAGAAATTGGACTGAGCGCGAGATAAACAATGAGACAATAATAAAAGCAAATATATATGAGAAGCTCCCAAACTGAAGAGAATGTAAACTTTCCTTTCTCCAAAAAGAGAAACTTTTTTTTTCCCTTTTCTCCTTTCCTTTCTCTTTCTATTGGAGGTCAGGAGAGGAAGTTTGCAGGAGGCAGATAAGAGAAATGGTGTTACTGGGTACCATGTCAGAAGAACGGCAAGCATGAAGGTAGTGTTAGCAGTCTCTTAATCTAGCCTGAATATTAATTTTCCATTACATCACACTACTATATGCTAAGACTATTTAATATAGATACTCCAGGTAGTGGATTTCTTAGACGCAGAAGTATTACTGACAATCTTTGTTCCCTGAGTTTGCAGATTCCTTTCTTCAACATTTTCCCCCGTGGCCTTCTTACTATAAATCCATGGAATCCCTAAGAAAGCTGGACTTGCTCTAGGAAGATTTTTGAATAACTCACTCGTTTTGTCCGCGTGCTACAGCTTTGTGAACTCACCATTTTTACAGTTGCAATTAAGCTCTTTTGTTGTCTAACTCAAACATAGCTGAGACACAGCAGTATTAGCAAAGAGGCCCTATGGGCTCCCTGTTATTAACTTCATCTTTTGTACCAATACCATGATTAACTTTGCATCTGCCATTAATGACACTGATTAAAAATGGAGTCATTTTTACAAAACATTCTAATTTCACAGGCGCATGAGAATTTAATTCCCTGGTATTGTTTTTGTTTCAGTAGTGTTTGCTGTCAGATCTGTGGGTTTAGCATGGGAAAATACCCCTGGCTGTCAATTGTTTGTCATTTGTGCCTGCATCAACTAAAAGATAAAGCTAACTAATTTTCCTTAGAAGGCAACTGAAGGGAAAACACTGTCAAATTCCATCTGTCTGCAGTTCAGCTGGAAAGAGCAGAAACACCTGCCTGGAGGGATGGAGCTGTGCAGAATTCTGAATCCACAGGATTGGAGTGCTCTTACTTGGACGCCTGAAACCTGTCAGGTGTAATTTGAAGAGACCTTTTCAAGCCTTCAGAACATGACATCACATAGATAATTCTAAAAGCTGATCAGAGATGAAACCAGTGAAAATTCATGTGACCTATATATAAAAAGATTTATGCCCAGAAATACCACAAAATAAAATTTCTTCAAGTCTAATCGTGCATGCTGTCTGGATATAATTTTTCAGAGCAGGCCACTTCATTTTGTGGGTTTGTGCCCAACCTCATTTTGTGAGTGTAAACTCATGACATTTGCCATTCATTTCTGACTTCCCCTGTTTCTGTTGCAAATTGAATCTCTTTATCTTCATTTAAAATTTAATATATAATTTCTGGAGTTAGATGAAGGAAAAGCAATGTAACCTACTCAATCAAATCTTCATCTCACTGCCAGCAGTCATCTCTGTGTTTTCAGAGCAGTTTACCTAACACAGCATGTAATATTTTGAGAGGTAATGACTGGAATTTGTTTCTTTTGAGGTGTAGACTGGCTGTAAGGGAAGAGTCAGCTCATAGTTGTGTGCACAGAAACCTCCTGCAGGTCTACCAGAGACAGGGAAGTCACCAGCAAGTCTCTCTGCGCTGTGTCCCCCCCGCCTCCAACATCTAAGGCCAAGGGTCGTCAAGACCAGGAACACGACATGGCTCAAGTCCAAGGCTGTGTTCCCAGATACTTTGTTAATGGAGATAAACGCCTATTTCTCATCCTAGCGATATATAAAGCCTCTACATCATTTTTTTTCCTGAACTTTGTTCATTGATGAACTCTGCTGCACTAGATATTTCAGTAAGGAGAAAATGGCTTATGGTGAGCAGAACCAGAGCTTCCTTCAGCTGGGGAAATGTGTGAGGGTCTGTGACTGACTTGCCCCAGGGAGCACTCCACAGGTTTGAACTTGACATACATGATGAGAGGCAAAGTGACAAAAAGAGAAGGTACAGTGAAAGGAAATACTCGCAGAAAACTTTAAAATATGAGCAGAATCAGGATATGCTCTGGGTGGTTTGCAGACAGGTCAAGTAAATATAAAGTGATGCAGGCCGAGACTGCTCTCCTGACTGAAGGGTTTGCACAGAGCAAACAGGAGTCTTCTCTATTCTCCAAAGTACGATACTCAGAAGCAAATGGGAAATTGCTGTCTTGGAGGATGACGAACCGAATAGCATCTCCCCACAAATATCGAACAAGCAACTGGCATAAATTGAAAAGCTAGATGAAACTATTCTGCATATTATTTTAGAGTTACAAAAACTGTAACTATTTCCCACATCACTAGTAGAAAGCAGACAACCCCATTTTCTTGGTATTTGCACTTTGTAAAGTAGTGCTTATATGTTTCTCTAACCATAGTCCAACAGCAAGGCAGGACTGATAGCCTGAGACAACATCGGAAAACTGTGCATTTGTCTTCCAAACGAATGACGACGTTTCAAAATTTCTCTGCTTGTTTGTATCTCTCTTCTAATTAATTCTGAACACAGACAGACCCATTCAATTATTCTTTGTGCAAAAAAATCTTCTCTTGACAGAAACAAGTCAGGCTTTTCCATGACAAAGCTCTTCAGCCTTTCTTCTGTTATGCACCAAATACTCTTCTCTTTGACACTGGAACATCATTTCTCATCCTAAATGCACAAAAAAATATGGCTTGCTGACAGGTTGGTTAGGGGAATGCACCAGGGAGGCCCCTGGAGGAGTGGATTTCATTCTCATGCCACAACAGTGTCACGTAAAAATTAACTGCTCTTGCACCTCTAATGTCAGGCTCAGATATTTACATGCATCTGAGCTTTCTTCCATGAGTGCACTCCATGGCTAGAAGAGCCACCTCTGTCATACCCTGCTTTTCTCACAGACCAAAGAGGGGGAAGAAGTGGTATTGGTGGGGAAAACGGGTCAGCTCTGCAGCCTGCCAATGTCCCAGAGTGTGGCAGAGTTAAAGAGCCTGAATAAAGAGGCACACAAGACTCAGCTCCAGGTGAGAAGCAGGGACAATTTCTTCACCTTCTTCAGGTGGAGGTGGTATAGACAGTAGCAGAATAGAACTATGGGCCAAAGGTGTCCCTTCACTTCTATTGGGCTGTGTGTAATTGCTGTCCCTCCCTTGGGAGAGGAGCTTATGGTCAGGCACCAAGGTCATCAAGCTAAAATGTCTATTACCCTTGAGGTTTATATTAATGTGGGCTGGGTCTGCCACCACAGGTTGTGTGGCACAGAAAGTAGACACCATCAGAAAACAGGTGTCCACATCAGGATACACATTTCACCCCTTGACGTGGGACATAGCTGATCTTTTCCCTTCTCTTATGGAAGACAATGGGAAGTAAATGCAACTTTTTAATACACACTTCAGGAATACCATTTTTGTGGGATGCTGGCAGGGTGAATGCTTTCCTGCAGATAGGCCACTGCCATTGCTCTGCTGGTCTACATGTCGGTGTTCAGCAGCCAGAAGCAATTTCCCGCCTGCAGAGAGTGGGCATTGCAACAAACGAAGAAGCAAAATAGCAGGGAAGGGAATCCAGGGAGGGACAGGGCCACCATGGTGGCATATTTTGCAGGGTGCCAAACCTGGCTTTTGGAAATAAGCTCCTTAAAAGTTTCTGGAAGGAGAGGGAAAGCATAATGTAGCTTTTACTTGTCCAGAAACTTGAGTAAAGTCTCTGAGGAAACATGTTATTATAATTTGAAATTATGAGTATTATAAATTACATTATAAATCACTCATTTAAGTCAATACGTTTCTTTTACAGCTGTGGGCAGGTGCATAGCAAGGCATTCTGAACAGCAGTAAAAACGAGTAAGAGAGAAAGAGCAAGAAAGTGAAATGAATGTAATTCTACTACTGACACGGTCAATATTTTATTATGGCTTCATAAATCTAACTGTCCCAAACTGTCCTCGGTAAAAAAGTGAAACAAATTACTGTAGCCAAGTTCCCTGTAGGTGTTAATGTGTGACATTACTGTGGTCTCCACTCTGCACAGTACTGAATCATTGAGCTGGAAATGCAACTTTACTTTCTTACTTTGCAGCTGACAGGGATTATTGTTCACCTGGTCAGAATCTGGCAAAATAAAAGGCCTGGAGAAACATCATGTCTTGTTGCTGTTTCTGAAACAAAATTCTGCGATTAAGAAATCATTCTTAACCATTAAGAAACACAGGGCTGAATGTGTTATGCTAGAAAATCTCAGCCCTGACTTACTGACATAAAGATTTTGTTTGTGTTTCCAATTGCATTAATAGAAGCACACCTCATTTTATAATTTTCACTCACTTTTCTCTCTTTCTATGCTAAGAATCTATGTCCTTAACAAAACAGTTGAGAGCCATAGCTTGGCAATTCCTTGGCATATTGTTGACATTGTCCTTTTGGATGATAGTTCACTTTTCAGGAAGAGATCTTAGTTTGTAAACTGAATTAAGTACGTGACCAATTTGTTGCACTTGAAGTTGAGTGAACATTTAGGATTTTTTTTTTTCCTACAGGAGTAGAGAGTACCTGATAGAACGTGATGAGAAGTCCTAGCTGAAGGAAATACCAAGCTCTGGTGGGGATTGCAGTTAATAAAAGCATATTATAGATTTGCTCAAGAGCATTCCTAAAGACACAGAGGTAGTTCTTGGGCTTGCAGTGAGATTTAGCGTTCACTGCTTGCCTGCAGAACTGGAACATTAGGGAGACAAACTACCCTCTTTTCCAAAAGTAGTGAGATCTTTTCTCAAGGCAATGCAATGTGTAATGACACAGATCAATTTAGAAGGTGCATCAGCCTGGAATAGCACCATAAGAAATTGGCCAAATACTGACAGACAAAAATATATTCTTAATTTATTTTAAAAAAACCCATGAGTGACGCCAATCTAAATGTCCTCTTTTACTTGTTTCCATAACTCAGTGGTCATGCTAATTTGTTCAGGAATAAGCCGGTGCTCAGGGATTTGCATCACCTAAATCACTGCTGTAGACTTGGGTTAGGTACTACCTTTAATTGATAGTCACCAGGAAGAGGCAAAATTTGAATCTTTGGATGGTGATCCATGTTGGCAGTCCTAGTCCTGGTGCCTCTTTCACTGGTTACTCCAGTGATGATTAAACCTAATGGTGGAGTGGGATGCAGAACAGTATGCTGCGGCAGCAGCTGCCTGCTGTGGCAGCAGTTAAAGCTGTAAGACAAGCACCAGAAAAAAATCCCTAGAATTTCCTGAATGCTCTGAAAATATTGTCTTTCTTAAAACTTTCCTGAAAGAGGAGTAAATAGGATGAAAACATTTTCATGAGTCACTGTAAAAATAACCGTACTGTTTTTCTCTAATGACACAGCAATGTTAAGATCAGTTTGCCCTGGCAAAATTTTATCTTTTAATTAAAAGGGACATCAATTGTGAGTTCCTCCTTGCTGAATACACTCTAACCAAAATTCTTTCTATAGATAGTAAATTTAACATGTTAAATGTCACTGTAAATAAGGCCTTCTGGTATGAGAGCAAGACTGTGACAAAAGTCAGCATAACTCATATTGATGTTATCTTGTCATTTTATGCAACAGCTTTCTGAAGAGAATGAAGGACTTTCATCTAACTGCAAAGAAAAAAATGTTCCATCTTGGTAAGAACTGAGAATAAGAGTCTTCAATTCATTAAGCTTTCCTAAATATTAAAGCTATTTTTCACTCTATTTTAAAATAATACATAGTTTATTTGATCTCAGATGACTGTCACATTCTCCTTCCATTTTCAGCACTTATTTGTTAAATTCCTGCAACAATGAACGAGGACTGAGGATTATACTGGATTATACTATTTACATTGTATTTTACATACACACAGAGACACACGTACACAAATAGGGAATGTTTGATAAACTCACTGTACTTGGCAGAAGGAAAGCTCTTACTTCCAGACCTGGGCTGAGAGATCTCGCTCACTCATGGCAGGACATCTGTGGAGGTAGAGGATTCTGAGTTCACAATACTACAGAAAAGATGATTGCTGTTATTTTTTTATTTCAAATGCACAGTGATTGGAGTTATCTGAAGCTCTTTACTGACTGAATCAAGACTGGGTAAAAGGAGAACACAAATTTAAAAAAAAAGCAACCACTTAAATACTAAGTAATGTCAAAACAGTTTTCTAGTCAAGTGCTCTTGCTGCATGGACTCTGTAAAACCTAGCATGCTTATGCCTTCTTCATTATGTATTCCCGGTGTATTTATATATTCCCTGGCGGGTTGCAGACCCACCACTTCGCAGTGACTATAATGAGAAAGATAATCCTCTGGTGAACATAGCCTTGTCTCAGGCTGCACTGCAATAGGGAAGGACATGTCAAGGGCAAGGCATCAGTAAGGTGTTTACAGAGAGCTTCCTTGGAGTCAGCCTCCTGTGATGTACCTTGTGATTTTGGGCATATCATTGAATCTCAGCTGTCCTCTCACCAAACAGCTAAGAATAGATTTGGATATAAAAAGACAGGATTTTGCCACTCGATGTTCCTAGCTTGTTCCAATATGGAAAGCTATACTGAAAAAAAAAAAAGGTAGAGGAAAAAAAAAATCTATTACTTTTGCTTATAAAACTTACTAACAAAGATTGCCCAGACTGAACTGGGAATAAATAACTGGGAAATGAATAATAAATAACTGGAAATGACTGGGACCCAGCTTTCTTTGGGAGAGTTGGGTGCTAACTATCCCTTGATTTGGGATGGTGTGCCAGCCCCCTGACAGCAGAGGGCTGTGTTCCCCTGAGCTAAGGCCAAGGGGATTCGAGAACAACAGACATTTGTGCCAGTTGCCCACAGAGACCTGGGCTCTGCTGTAGTGCTCTGCCACAGAGCTCGGTGGGGACTTTCCTATAGGCATGTTATCATAAAGCCTGAAAACTCCAGAAATTCCCAGAAGCTTTTCAAAGCATGTGCCCGGTATCACAAATGAGAACTGGGTCTCAGAGCTTTGAATTCACAGGGCTTTCCACAGCAATTTTAACTTACATGAACTAAGTGCACTGCTCTCCTCATTTGACATGTTCTTTTGAAGATATCTGATAGTACAGGAGAATGTAAATCATTCATGGAGAACTAAAAATATTGGTGATACTTTCTGATGTTTTTCCCTTGGTCTCAAATGTTTATCAGCTATACGATTCTCTTTGGCACCCTTGAGGATTTAAAATTCAAAATAAGCAAGTGAAATCTAGTCAACATTTCCTTAAGGACATACCTGCTTTCCCAAATGAAAAGGTAATATCTGAAGCATGAATAATCTGTTTTACTAAATTAATATGCAGCAATAAGATCTAGGTTTGGGCTTTGACTTCAGCTTAATTATCTGGTAGCATTTCAGAGATCATCTGTTTCACCAGCATCTCCTCACCAAACATTATATAACTGTGCTCTGCTTTCAGGTTAATACCAGGGTATCTAAAAGCAATTTCCTTCACTGAGTTGACTCTTGATTTACCTCAATATAATACCAAAAATAGAATGCGGCTTCTATGTACATGATACTGATTCTTCTCTTTCTCATATTCCGGTGATATAACACTTACGAGAATACCAAGTATGTATCTGGGGAATGGCTGAGGAGTTGTGATGCCTGGTGTATATATATATATATATATACGTATATAAAATAACTTGCAAGTGCCTTTTTTTTTGCCATGTAACTCACTGGAAACTATGTTTATTTCATTCTAAGCTACTCTTGTCCAGGAAACTCTTCATAAAAAAATTCATATGATGTATTGAAAATGATATGATATGATATGATATGTATATGATATACATATGATGTAATGAAAATACATGCAACAGCTTTGTACCACAAGAGTGGTTTAATTCACCAGTAAAGGTAATTCATGCCCACCATGCCTTTGCAAGGTATCTACTCTGCTTTTACATCTCACCCATCGGCCTGTGGAAGAGGAAGTTTCTTCACATTTTCATAACTTCCTTGGCTCCAGATGATACCACCATCAAGACAATTTGTGCAGATATCACTAGAGTTCTTAGCTTGTTCTTGATAAACTCACTGTACTTGGCAGAAGGAAAGCTCTTACTTCCAGACCTGGGCTGAGAGATCTCGCTCACTCATGGCAGGACATCTGTGGAGGCAGAGGATTCTGAGCCTCTAAGAAGATGGTCTCTAAACAGCTTTGGCACTGCTGCAGTGAGTAGTTCAGTGCTGTCCCCAAGCTGAGTGACAGCTGTCTGCCTTATGAATCTTTGTTGGTTTGGATAGAGAGTAGCCTATGATCACACACAGCTCAAGGCAAAGCCCACCCTTTTTTGTAATCTAGTTGCTCGAACATAAGTCCTACCATATCGTGTCCTTATAGATCTGCAGTCCTGGTAACAACCCACTGTTCACACACTCATTTTCTCTTCTGTTGATTTAGGAATCTTGACTGGCAATTTTACTCCTAGAGCACAGTTTTTCCCTAGGAATAGAAAAACAATGTGTCACTGGGGAAGTATGGCCGAACTCTTCATAGGCTGTGAGCAAACACTACCAGGGCTGTACAAGCCACACCATCCAGTGAAGATGGACTCATACACCAGTTTTTAAATATCTGGAAAACTTTTCAACTGCACACACATGATTTAGTCTCTTAAGGCATAGATTTCAGCCCACTCTTTTCCAGGCACCTTTAGCTGACCATTTAATCCTTCCATAAGTGGAGTGGGCTTGTCAAAGCTCAAGTGTTATAATGGTTGAAGTATATTTCCTGGACAAAATCTAACAGCTAGAAATGCCTAAAAATCATAGATCCACATGCTCTTCTTCATCTAATTCTCTACTGATTAGGAGACAGAGGTGAGTAAGTTTATAACAAGGAGTTCCTGTTATGACATTCCCCTTTTGAATATCATCTGAACTGGGCAAATGCGGAGGGGAGAAGGGACAACCCACACTCTAGCAGATGTGCAAGTATGGAGTTGATACCTCTGAGAGCTGAAGGCATTATGCCTCTATGATACCCTTGGGAAGATGTGTCTTCCCAGGGCATTTTCAATGTAAGTTTTCTAAAAAGATGATTTGGCAGGGAAGTGCTACCTTGCCTTTATGACTGATGACAATGACCTAGAAGTTATAAACACCCCTCTTACAAATTCCAGTCAAACATGGCACAGAGTTGGATCACACTGCTTCAAGTCTTATAGAAACGAGTTGGTCACTGATGCCTTGGCGATGATACTTCCTTGATAGACAGTGGATCACTTAGGCAACCAACCCACTGATGAGCCACTGACTTGCCCTCTGAGAAGGTCTGTCTCTCCTCATGACCTGCAGAGGAAGCCTGTGACAATGAACACCTTAACTTGAGCATCCCGATTAAAGGACTAAAATGATTTAGGATGTTTTCCAGCATATTGTCTTTTCAGAAATGAAAAAAAAAAAAAAAGGGAAAGAAAAAGACAAGATGCCTAGCTAACATTCAAGAGAAAATTTAAAACTTTACATCCTGCAGAAACGTACATGAACTCAAGGCAAGCGATAATCTCTGAGGATCTGGAGATCCCAAAGTTTTCAGGGTATTGCTGTTGGTCAGTTTCCTCAAATAACACAAAAAAGAAAAACTGCTGAGCAGGCTGCACAAAGTCTGTCTTTTAATTGGACTAGGGACTGGAGGTTAGTGCAGGAGAAAGAAATTTGTGTACAGTAAACCCAGGATTAAAAGCTCATTGTTTCCGGAGTGGATTCAGGAGTTACAGAAAATTGTTTCTGATTTCTGCTCTGCTGTGTATTGTATCTGTAAACAAGCCTCCTCTGAGAAGAAAAAAACTCGAGCTATATGGTTCCTCAGAGATGTTTTGAATACTTCGGCAATGTTACTGAAATGAACCTATGGATAAGTCATATCTCTCAGGAGACTGAGTTCTCTCAAAGGAGGAGAAACCTTACTGTCACTTATCTGACAATGGCATGGGAGCCAGCTCAGCTCAGACCTTTTGGCTTTGTTAGGTGTAGTCATCCCTGAGCTTCAGCTGCTGAACACGCCTTTGCAGGGAGA
>NW_010396663.1:10399-22974 GCF_000710305.1 Buceros rhinoceros silvestris
CCAGTTTGCCTGAAGCTGTCCATGCCACACACCAAGACAAATGGCAGTCCTTTCTGGTCCTAACTGGGTGAATCAATATCTTTGCTGCAAGTCAGCGTGCCATGCTGCACTGATGAAAGACATGACTTTCCTTTTATCCAAATCCTGCCTGTGAAAGGGGCTTATGCCAAAGCATTACGGAAAAGAGAAGGGTTTGTGCTTGAAGGCAGAAATAGCATTTGCATTTAGTGTAGATGTGACCTACTGACCTTTCCCAGAAATCTAAATTTTTTTAGAAGCTGGTTAGAGACTCACAGAACTAATCCTGCCCTTTCACTGATCACAAACTGCTGTGTGTGCAACATGCCGACAGGAAAAAAAAGGGTGTGGGAAATCAGGGCTGGAATAAAACATTATTAAGAAGCTTTTTAATATTTAACAGCTCTGTAAAATCTTAGATGCAAAATAAGAAACTAGCAAGAGTTTAAGCATCAATTCTCCAAAATAGTCCTTTTGGCAGAGTACTAACTAACATCACAAAAGTCTGACAGCAGAAAAATCCTTGACCCAGTCCTCCAGAGAACTGAGCTGCCTTACTCTTAGATCGTTGGTGATCTCACTGGGCCCTGCTGGTTTTGGTGGGACTCCTTCAGATAACAAAGGCTTAAGTGCAGAAATTTCTTTACAAGCTTTGAACCCATTTATTATTTTTATTGTCTTGGTTTTATTAAATCAATCTGTTTGCTTCCACCTGCCCTTAGTATTTACAGTAACATACTCACTACTAGAGCTGACTTGCATATTTTGATTTTTATTAAGCAATCAAAGCTAAAATCTTTTGCTATCAGCTTATAGGAAAATAACTCAAATGAGAGTGTTTAAAATAAAAGCATTTACAGTGGTAAATTTACATTAAAGAATTTGTGGCTGTGTACATATGTCTATATTTAATTTTTTTAAGCAATTATTTCTGTTCCTCCTCGATAGCTAATAATTTAAAGTGTCAGGGGTCAGACAATACATCTTATTAAAAAGAAAAAAGACCACATATAAATTACTATTGTTCACAAAACCAGTAGATTTCACCAATTTATTTGCAGGATGTTATGAATTAGTGGGAAATTTTTCTCAGTCAGCTTTAACTGTCTGAAATTCCATTACAGCATGGTATATAACACTGGCAAAGCTCTGAAGGACCCCTCTGGATAACAAACAGCAGCTATTTTCCACATGATGCAGCTGTTGCAAAACTGATGGATGAGTAAACTAAGAAGCAAACGAGAAAGATGTGAGCACTCTTGTCTTGACTGTCTAATGGAGGCTTTGGCCTTCAATCGATTTAATGAAAAGGCGCTTCATCCATGCCCATTTAATTTTAACTTTTGACATAGGCATGCAATTCACGAAGAATACCCCAGTCCAGCAGGTGTTTCTACGGCAAGATCTATCAATGATCCACACTATGATTCTGAAAGAAACTTGGACCTTTCTTTCTCCAAGTGGTTCCTGCCTTGGCTCTGCCCTCTGGCATCCTTTATGACTTTCTCTGCCTCCCAATGCTGGTCTAGCCCAGGGATAGATTTGCTCTGACATTTCTAACAAAAGTTTTGAGGGTATCTCCACAGGAAAAGAAGAGAAAACAAAGATGAAAATGAAGGGGAAGAACAAAATAAAAGTTCTCTTCCATCCTCTGGAAAGAGCTTTCTCTCCCGAAATGACCATTTTCCTGCAGTCAAGTCTCATGTTTAGATACATTCAAATAAAAAGAAGACAAAGAGGAATAATGAACAACTTGGCAACCTAACCAGACACAGCTTCTTCTTAGCAAAATGGATGGAAAAACACTAAATGTTTGTAAGAAGTGGCAGAGGAAACGGGAAGGAAGGGAAAATGAAGCCAGTGAATCAATGTCTCCAAAATATAAATGCTCTGCAGTTGTTCTTGACTAAATCTTGTTTTGCTGATCTGATTCAATCAATACTAGCAAAATCGTCTCAAGCCTGCAAACAGGAATTAAAATGCTAGTTTTCTTTCATAAAGGCAAATGCACTAGTTCAGCTAATCAAACTCTTCTGAAACTCTTGAGACACATCAACTACTCACTTGTCTGATACCAGGTTTGTTCATTCTTGGTCTAGCACATGGTGGGTAGGATCTTGCCTGACTCATTGACTTGCCATTTGCAAGCTCTCAGTCATGGCAGTGAGCATCAGAGCTCGCATGAGAACCTCAGCAATGCACTAGCCACCTGTACATGATGGGAGACAAATACTGAATTAAGCAATTATTTCTACCTTTCTGAATGGCTGGATCAGCATTCACGCTCAAATCTAGAGGAATGACCACTGTGAAAGCATACTGTACAAGAAGAAATTACTAGAAGTGGTACTTTAAGAGAAACCCATCACATTAGCTTATGGAATTTTGTCTTCATTTATTTGTCACCTCTTTGATGGCCATTTCTTACCTCTAGAGATTAGACTGTCATCGTATACTCTGTATATCACTGTCCTGTGATTAATATGTCATGTAAGATCATGTGATTTCATCTGTGTCATCTGGACTGAAGATCTAAGCATAGTGGGCTTTAAATTCCCTTGTTACGTACTGTACATACAGCAGCCTGAACAGTGTTTCTAGTGTAATGTTAATGTTCATAAGTAAAAACAACGATGATTTATTAAGTTTATGAGATGAGCAGAAGAAACAGCACATGGAATTAAACTGTTCTTGTTATTATGGTCTTTAATTTTATTTGCTGTTTAGTTCCCAACAGACCCTGGTAAGAAAAATGCCCAGTTGCTCTTGTAAACGGACAGATATCTACAAGACGTAGATGCCTCTGGCCTGCAGGTTCACAAGCTGGTGAGAATAAAACGCAGTAGGAGAAGTGTGAAGCTTTGTAAGCGTGCATTTTTTGTTGTAGGAGAGTTTGAAATCTGACTTTAAACTCATGCCTGCTCAACTTGTTTCCTGCGACTGAGTCATGATTCATCGTAAGTTTAACACTCACAATCAGCAAAACCGAGGTTTTATAGTTGAGGGAACAGCATTTTGGCACATCTACCCATGAATCATTATCTGTGCTTTAACTACAGGATTCTTTCTGCTTCCTGATTTTACACTCTATCTATGTCATATTCCATCTATTCCATCCACTAAAGGATGAGCCAATATTTCTTAGGATGTTGAACATCTCAAGGAATCTTTTTTTTCTTAAAGAAAATGTATTAGAGCAAGTTTATTGGGGCATTGGTTGTTGTACTGGAAGTTTCGTTTTTGAAAAGAGTCCTCTTTTTAAAAGTCTGACTTGGTCAGTTACCTTTATCAACGTACCCTTACACCCCAAAATCTCCTTGCTGTTCAAGCTGATAAAATGTGATCAGAAAGAGATGGTAGACTCTATGTACTTCTTTTTATCTGGGGTATGATCCATCAAACTGTGCACTTTATCCCACTTATCTTCTAAAATTGATTGAAAGAACTTCTTGAAAGAGCTTGCAGAAATAAACAGTGTACCTTGCACAAAAGCTTTTCCTTTCTGCTTTCTTACATTAATTTCTTTTTGTATATAGAAGGATGAGCAGTGGAAATTTGATGAAGTAAGCCATTGTTTTGTCATTTTTTAATTAAAAGGCCATGCAATCATGAGTAACATTAAATCACTTTGGTGTCATGTGGTCTTGCAAGTCCCTGATGTCCTCCTTGGGGGGGGGGGACATGAAGTCCCTCCAAATAAGTGACATAAAACCCACTTTTGATCTTGTGATGGTCCTTTCTGTTGGGATACATATGTAGGAGACAGAAGTGGAATAAATATGATTCACTTTGTAGGCTGTACAACATTGTACAGGCTGCACAATCTTCATTAATTAAGAGACAATTTTTATGATCGACAAATTTTCTTTCAGTGCCACAATTTTCTTTCAGTGAATAATGACTACTTTTGGCATCATTTTGGAGCTGAGTAATTTTCAGACTAAGATGAAACAGGACCTTGGTTTCATTTTGGAGATGATCTTCAATTTTTTCAGAGATTATACTTCAAACTGTTAATCTCTCTTAAAAAAATTTGGTCTTTTTCAAATGATAGATGAAATATTAGTATTTTCCTTATTTTTTTTCAGGTTTACATTTGTTACCCTATCGGTCTGAAAGCAGGTTTACCTGAAAGAAAAGTTTGATTAAAGCTGAAAAAAGGTTATTATATGTGTGAGCATAAAACTATCTAATTTAAACATATTATACTGCTCAAAAGACTCAAGAGTTCACACTCTTGATAAGATAGATAAGAAAGTCTGGTCTCCATTCTTATCCACTGATGGTCTGATAGCTCTATGTCCTATATGACATCTATGATCCTCAGCTCCACTGACTATGAAGAATCAGTTCAGAACAAATGCAGTAAACAAATCGCAAGACTAAATTAGATTAATAGCTTCTGTATTTTTTATAAGCAAGAGTAGTTAATGTGACCTGAGAAATCTAAGCAGAAATAATTAGAGTTCTGTTAAGAGCTACTGTTTAATTATGGCTGACAAGAACTTAATTATTTAATCAAATAAGGTTTTATTACTAATGCATCTATCTTTAGAACACCATGACAGAAGGAAAAGATTTTCAAAGATACTTGTACAGAAATGTAGGCTGACAGGTTCCTAATATGATAATCCAAGAAGCTTGATGTAAGCTGTTGACTTTTTTTTTCTTACTACAAAATGATTTGTCATGAAGCAGTTGGCCTTTAGCAAAACCTTTTATTGTATCAACTTGAATAACTTTGGCTTCACTTTTCTTGTCAAGAGTAGTGTTGGAACAAATTATATATCATACTGTGTGAAGAGTGATGAGCAGGCAAATGTGACAACAGATGAAGAATAGTTTTGGGATTTTAAGAAATGGAACTCTTTGCACCTGAAGAATGTTAGCTGACTGTTGTGGTTTAATCCCAACCAGCAACTAAGCACTAAGCACCACGCAGCTTCTTGCTCACTCCTTCCCACTCCCCCAGTGGGATGGGAGAGGAACTGGGTAAAAAAAATAGTAGAACTTGTGGGTTGAGATAAAAGCCGTTTAATAACTAAAATAATTAAAAAGGGTAATAATAATAATACTGGTGAAAGTTAATATAGCAAAAAAGAGAGAGAAATAAAAACCCAAGGAAAGACAAGTAATCCACAATGCAGTTGCTCACCACCCGCTGACTGATGCTGAAACTGTCCCTGAGCCAAACCTTTGGCTTGTTTGGACTAGCTGTCCTGGCTGTGTCCCCTCCTAGCTTCTTGTGCACCCCCAGCTTCTGCTGATAGGGCAGCATGAAAATCTGAGAAGTCCCCGACTTAGTACAAACACAGCTTAGCAACAGCTAAAATATCACCGTATTATCAACATCATTCTCATCCTAAGTCCAAAACACAGCACTATACCAGCTACTAGGAAGAAAATCAACATTATTCCAGCTGAAACCAGGACACTGACACACAACATGAAAAGGTTAATATGCTTACTTAGAATCATCCATCAGTGTAATAGGAGTTATGTGCTTAAATCAAATGGAGAAATGACCCTACATTTCTCTGGAGATAAAACGGGTCAGCCTTGAGCACCCAATAGCTTGTGATGACTTGCTTCCAATGGCAGTGAAACAATAAAAATAGGTATTACACTGAAAGAAAATTGTAAGTAAGTGCTCACAAAAGGCCTTTCTCTAAGCAAAATGAAGTAACCAGCTGGGATTAGAGGGAATTAATTTTACTGTGCTTGTGATGGCTCCTTGAGGCATGAAAGCATCAGAGTTCTGAAAGAGTTTGCTGTTTTTGAAAATTCACAGGAAAAATATCCAATTCAAACTCACAAAATCATCAACTGACTGGCAACTGCCCCAAGACTATCATGATTAATTAGGTTTCAAATAAGCAAGACAGTAAGTTACATCTCCTGGAGAGTTCAAGCGAGGGCATACAGTCTTAGTGCAGAAGCTGTATTACTGAACGAGCAGAGAAGAATCAACTGCAGATGGTGCAGATATGCTTTTTGCACTGGTTAATTTGAATCTTTTTCCCCTGTACAGTTTCCTCAATCACACTTCTGAAATACCAAGACTAGAAGTGAGAAGTTGGGAAATATTTCGGACATCTGTAAATTGGCAGTTTTGTAAAATAAACAATCAGCTCCCCAACTACCATGGATCTCAAAACCATAATAAAGCTGATTTTATATCAAGCTCTGCTGTAAATCCTGAAATTCTTGACATGGAGGAAACTCAGGGTAATAAAAAGGTTGAAAGTGCTCAGCTATAAAAATGTGGTGACTTCAGTAGAACCTCTCCCACTTGCATTGCTGCAGATGGGAAGATTGCCTCTTTCTTGTCTGCTGGGAGAGATTTATTTAGATATCAAAAATATGGATTAGGTGGCATGAACATTAACTATCCAGTGGAAACATCCAGAGGAAAGAAGAGAAGTAGATTACACTTGTCCCTGAAAAATGAAAGAATAACCTAGAGGAGAAATAAAGCTTGTGAAAGAATGGAAAGAACTAGATTATAAGCAGAAATTTATATGCCCTATAAGTTTCTTGCATAATTAAACAAGTATATCCTGCCAATTGCACTTCATATTGTATGAAATTTTGATCCATTATTTAGATAAAATTTTGTCATCTAAAACCAAGCAGTTTCTTTCAATGCTATCGATTGATGACAAATTGATCTCTTAGTTACGCGCAAGTTGTGGGAAGGTGTCTGAATCTGACATGGATTTCTTCCATCTATAGAACACATACAAGTCAGTGCTGGATCAAAAAGAAACCATCTTTATGTGATGTGCAAAAATTTAAAAAAAAATGCAAGAATTAGCACTGGCAAGAGGAAAACTCTTACCTCTGATATCAAGGTTTTAATATTTTCTTTCTTTAAAACATGTGTCTTTTTCCTAAGAGTAGCCTGACCATCATGATTGATAGAAGCAGCTGATGAGCCTTTGTCTTACTCTTCTGCTATTAGTTGAGACTGAAAGACAGAGTTTACAATTTTGTATGGAATTGTTTCTTTTATTTGGAAATCAAAAATTAAACAAAATTTCCTAAACAGAGAAAAAATTATTAAAGAATACTGAAAGAACCGAATTCCCACAAAATGCTTGAACAAGCATTATCTTGATTTGGGGTGCAGGGACATAGTATGAAAGATAATGTAAAAAATAAGATCTATGACATCTACAAGAATCTTATGCTAAACTTAAAGTCTTCACAAAAATAAAATCCGAGTGATATAATACAAAAAACTCTTAAAGCAATCTAAGTCCTAGAGACTTAGTTTGCTTAGAGGTTGTATGGTTATTCAGTCAGCCAATCAGCATCCTCTGACCTCCTAAATAACACTGTGGGTAGAGATTTGACACTCAACCTGACATGTGGGATGAATCACATCCCCAGACCTCAGCATATCTGCTTCCAACATTATGGAGGTCTACAGAGAGTATTCTCTTGATTTAGCATATAATGTGTCATAAATTTAGTAAATCAGTACTTTTCCACAAGGTCATTATAGAAATGTCAGACAGCTTTCTAACAGCCTCTTCAATACTGAGCCTATATCTTTGATCCTAGCCTGTGGAGGGTTTTCTATTCTCCTCACTCTCCTGCAGACCAGGAGCCCAGTATACATAATATTGTCTTAGTAACAGCCACGGACTTTGGACTAATCCTTCATATGCTCAGGACTAAAGCTTACTTCCTCAAACTGACTTTTTCTGAACTTGCCATGACTTGTCTTGAATTTTATTTTAGCTAAGCAAGCAAGTTTCTAATAACCAGGTGATTATTCCTGGTTTGGTTTACTTTCATATAGCAGCCTTGTACAATTATGCAAGATAATCATTATTCTTAATATAGAATTAATGACGAGTAGTTGTGCCATGTAGAATGAAATATTTATGACTCCAGCATAACGGTGTGGAGGGGTACAGCCGTAGTAGCTGACCTTGAAATGGGGGCACAGGATGCTGTGTAGAGTATGGGATGACAACGGAGCGGGCACAGGTTAACACGGGCAAAAGCAGTTTCAGAGCTAATAAGCAGAATCAGGCAACTAATCTGTAAAACATGTGTATAGTAAATGCAGATTTAATATGGAATTACAGACCAATGAAGAAATAGCAAGGTGCGTATTGTCTTAGCAAGCATATGAAACAAGCACCAAGTGATCTCAGGAATAAATAGGAAGAGACCATCAACATTATTCTCATGGCAAAGGACAGGGGACACCATAGCACCTCTGTCCTTAGCCAACAACCTGGGGGCAGTGGAGCATGAGTACAAAAACTGAGAAAAGTACAGGTACTAGAAAGTGTTTGTAACTGTTTTCATTGAACTATTGTACAGACTTTCTCTCTTTGGGTCGTAATCAAATTATAAGAATTGTTCATAGACAAAATTTAGATGACATCAAGAAATTCTTGGCTTTGAGTATAAGGTATGTTCCTTTTGCCCATAAGAGGGTTTTTAGGTCTATAACAAAGTACCGTTACCAATTTGGTATTTACTTGAGAGTTCAAGGTATTAACAATCACAGTCACAGCATATGTAACACATATTAATGGCTTCCTGGCTTTCGTGTCTTACAAGAAAACAAGCATTCGTCCATAGACTTTCTCATCTTAGCATTCCTAAAAGTTGTGGTTTCGAGTAGAAACACTGTCTGTATAGGAACAACATGAAAATAGTAGCTCTTCAAGATGGAAAACCCGCCTAACATAAATAGTGATACCAAGGAGATCATTTAATATATTTCTGTTGCTAAATGATCATTAAAGGATGTGGAGTGAAGCATAGTTCCTCTCTACTTACCTTTTAAATCTTAGAAATGCTTAGTTGAGAGGGTGCATTCATGACCACTGCAATATGTTTCCTTCAGCAGAAAAACCATCACTGGGGATCAGTTGCTCTGCAGATTTATTTAGACTCGTCCTACCAATAGTTAAACATGTCTTAATCAAACATGAGGTCTAATTACTAAACTTGTACTACTTCATTGACCCAATGCATGTTACATCAGGAGACGAAAGATGTCAAAGCTATCAATGTAGTGAGTGAGTGCATCCCATGTGTGTCCATCCCACTGTTAGTTTCTGCCCATTTCAATCCAATGAATCAATGGCTTACGCACAAGCTCAGTCAGCTCAGTGTGGCTTATGAGAGCTTCCTCCAGACAGTCAAAGATGGGCCTGACCCCAGTGACAGCCCAGGTGTTGCTCACCATGTGCGTAACCAAGTAAGCACACACAACTCAACCCATTTATGGACAGTTTAACCTGCCTATATGGCCACCATGTACTCGTCACACCTGCTTGGAAAACAAAAACCATATTGAAACAATTAGGAAAAACACACTCAAACTAAAACGTTTGTGGCCACTAGTTGACAGAGAGGGAAAACAATTCTGACACCTGCTGTTTATTCTGTCCCTGGTGTGCTGACAGAACTGCAGGTAGGTTTTCAATGTTTATTGCAATATTAGCACCTCAGCAAAGTGCTTTCTAAGTAAAGGAGGAAGCTGAAGACTTTGGGAGATATTAACTGCTTCTAGAGAGACATATTTAGATATCTGGATCTGAAACAGAAAGTCAGTAACATTTTAAGTATAAAATAAATATGCAGAAAATACTTACTTTCAAGAGTGAAACAAATTGTAACTTTCAGGCCCTGATAGTTCATAAAACGCAATATGTAAGCATGATGATTTTCAGCCTAAAATTCACTTTGAGCTTGCTATATAGAACCTTTTGGCAGCTCAAAGGCAAATGATAAAAAGCCTGCATGCCTTTGTTTATATTGTGTGTAATAAAAGGCATAACATTTTGGACTTTTAGCTTTCTTCTAATATTGCCCCTGCAGCAACAGAAATTGCTTGGACACAGTTTTGCACAGAAAATTGTGAACTGTAGATAAATGAACTACTGAGCACTTTGGAAATACCTTTTTAAAAAGTATCAGTCAAGAGACTACAGCATGTCTCTCACTGTTTGTTAGGCTGGAGAATTCTGACTTGATGGAGTTTGCTTTCATCTGGTATGGAGCTCCTGGGTTCTGCCGCACAAACGTTTCTCATTTCATGACTCACTGGTCTGATGCACCACAAAAGCCCCTTTGGAGATGTTACAGTTGTTCATTTCCATCTGCCTACCATACATGCATGAACTCCACAGCTGCCACTTACTGAAAACTGTGTGGTGTTTAGATAAATGCAATATCCATTTAATAATACTACAGGAAATTTCTGTAATTTTATCCTTGTTTGTTACACATATTCTTACATCTTTGAGCCCACCTGGGATCAAATAACTAATTCTTCAGAAGTTTTTTGCTTCTGTTCTGTTTAATAGTAACTTCTGCTTTGAGGCGTTCATCAAGGACTGCACAATTGAAGGCACTGAAAGAAATGAAAAATTCAGGACCTTACATAATGGTAAAGTAGTAGTTGGTTTGCATTGTGCAACACTTTTTGTCAGTGATGTACAGTATATACTATTTATATACAGTTTATATATAATATAAAGATATTTCAAGATATAATTTATATATCTTGACATGCTGATCAGTTTTAAGAACAACAGCATCATATTATTTTAATATGGGGATCCTTTCATTTCACACTAGTTGAGTTCACACTCACATTCACACCAGTTGAGAGCTGGTAAAGAAGGGGAGGGAGGTCAGGGGTGTCTCCAGCCTGACCTGACCTCAGGACTGCCAAGGCAGAGAGGGAACTCTGCAGCAGCCTGGCCCTCCCCCTGTCTCCCCTCAGTGAGTCCCCACTATGTTCTCTTAGAGATAAGTATGGGCTCATACTTTTCTTTTTTTTAAATTAACATAGCCATAATAATGTTAGTAACATTTTTTCATTACAATAGGCTATTCTTACCACCTTTATCTGCGATGTAACAGGGAAGAGAATGGGGTTCATCTCTATCCATCAGAGATTTGTACCTGCTCTGAGAAAAGACCTGACTCCTTCGAGTTGTTCTCCATCGTGCCTGCTGCTTTGTGCCTCAAACCATGAAAAGCCTGGAAAGATTTTACCCATGATCATGATTAGGCAGTTAGAACACTCTCCAGAGACAATCAATGACCCAGGCTCTTGACATTCTTCCACAGTCTGTTTATGCATTTCACATGCACCATTCTTAAGCTGCAGTCCTTGGTGGAGAGCTCACACCTGAGGCCCCGTCCTATCCAAGGGAATACTCTAAAAAACGGACACAAGGAGCATGTTTCCTTTCGTACTCTGATTGGCAATACCTTTGGAAATACCTTTTTAAAAAGTATCAGTCAAGAGACTACAGCGTCTCTCACTGTTTGTTAGTATTGGCAGTGTCACAGACTCTGTTAAACTCCCAGCTCTTGGTTAGGTGGAGTGGAGGGTGAGGGTACTTTCCTGGGATGTAAGAGATGGGGGATTGAAAATGAACCCAGCTTTCTCAAATCATGGCTGAGCCAGCTGTTACCAGGATTATGGAACAAGAGCAGCAGGAGTGGCAGTGGCCTTTGCTGGAAGGTCAAATTTGTGTAATTTTGAAGATGCTGATAGTTATTCATGTAAATTAAGGCAAGTTATCAGTGTACCATCCAAAACTTCATTCCAGTTTCAAAGGACACCTTTTCCAGATCCATTAGCTCTACTTAACTCTCTCCTCTTAGAGCTCTGGTTTAACACCAGACCTCTTAGAAAGGGTGCTTTCTGGAAAGGCTAAATTTCCGGGACAGCTATTTTTTCTCATACTGATGGGATGGTTTACAAAAAGATGTGGAGTACCAACAGGCCCAAAAAGTAGATTGGATGTCCTGGAGTCCTTCAGAAGTACCCACCTCTTTCCATGCTAAAGGTCAATGGGAAACTTAGTTCAGAAAAACTTATTAAGTCCTTTACTTTTCCCAAACATAAGAGGCTAAAAATGAGGCACACTCAAAGCTGGATTTGAGGTGCCCTGGATCTGGGCCAGGGCTTTTATGAAGTTGTTTTCATTGAAGAGTACTAAGAGAGGAGAGTATGACAGCACTCAGTGTTAAAAAATTCCAGATAAATATGTTGCACAGCACAGCACGAATACTGTTGTAAATTTGTTAGTGTTGACAATAAGTGGGAGAAAATAAAATCTCAGCTGTTTTATGACTAGCTTATTTATCCAAAACCTTACCTGTCCCACATGGATTATAGATGCCTGCTAAATAAGTAATATGTATGCATTGCACCTGAATAAACTATTATCGTTAGAAGAAGATATCCTGAACTTCCCAGAGAGATAACAATGACTGTTTGAGCTTCCATCCTCAAATGGAAGGGATAAATACATCACATACATGTGGAGATAAACTGTATTGTTGCAAACATCGCTAGCATATGTACATTATGTATTACACTTACTGAAAGCCAGTGTAAAAATTCTCTAAAACCTCTAAATCCACTGGGAAATAAATGACAATGGAGAAAGACAAAACCAGGTAAAATAGGACACAGCAGGAAATGAACCATTTTGTTGGTGGAACAAATTGATACTTCACAGGAGATGCCCCCACAGAAGGTGTGACCAGTTCCTGCT
>NW_010396663.1:23048-25105 GCF_000710305.1 Buceros rhinoceros silvestris
CTGCTGAGCTGTCTAACAGCATCACTATACACCCTACAGATGGCTGTAGGCCAAAGGCTAGAATGGGAAAAGAAATGGCACTCATGAAGGAAGCAGATAGATTTAAGAGACACAGTAAAGTCACCTAGATTCTTCCTGATAAGTTCACAGCTGACTGCTTTTCACGACAGAACAGGAATTAACATCTCTGTGGTATTTTGATTCATTTGTCTGCTTTTACTGGTATTCATGAGCCATAACGACATTTTGAGGACTCTCAATTTAAAAGAAGCATCCTGCCTAATGCAAACAAAGCAAAGTGTGACAATTTTCATATCCTAGTTGTTTTTCTTTTTCGGTATGATTATCAGAAATCTGTCACAAAATAGGTATGAATTTTTTAAATTTTTCTTTTCTTTTATGGAAGTATTGGATTAAGTTCAGAAGACAACTTGAAGTCTCCCTTCTCCAGCTTTTGATCAGCATGAACAGCTGTTGAGATAGAGGAGCATGATCAACTCCACCCCATTCTCTAAGCGTAGCCAGCACTAAATCTTGTTTGGAAAGCAGAACTGTTGCTAGGAAGTGCAAACATCAATGCAAAATCATTTCTAATATGCGTAAATGATCAGTTCAATGTGATAGTTCCACTTGTTTAGACTTTGTGACTAGGACAGAGCTAAGCAGAAGCTGGTATGACATGGCATTCACACTGGACAACTAAAGGAATTCTGATAATTTTGATCAAAATAAAAATGACATGTAGTTTTGTTTCTTTATCAGATGAAACCAGGATAAACTAATTAAAATTAGCACTCCCTGCTTATAGTGAAATTTTTTCAGTGTTTTTTTTAATGATTCCAGTTTGGCTTATCAAAGTTTGAGTGTGGGTTCACGTTTAAGGTCGGTATGGATTCAGCTGGCTTCTACTTCTAGTCTTTTTTCCTTACATTTTACATTTGTTTCAATGTCACTGGGAGAAAATGGTCAATACAAATGGTCCCCAAGGGTCCTCTTTAGAAACACATTTGTTCAATGATGGTGAAAACTGTTTACATTTACACTGATGCCAATTCAGTTAACTGGTTTTGAATCCTTTGAAAGCACAGTGTTGATGTTTTTATCTGTTCATTTTAGTGAAAACATCTTTACAGAACAAAGCCAAAACCTTTCTGAACAGCATTAAGACACTAACTGTATTAAATTAACAACATCATTCTAGGTTAAGCCCTATATTCTCAGAAAAACACCACATTAATATATTTTGAGAAACATTTTTTCTTGAATCGAAGCTAATTTTACTCAGTCCTTTCCTTAATTCTGTATTAACAGATTTCTATATTCAGCTCCTCATTATTTGTCTGGGCTTATACCAACATGATTAAACTATAAATACTTTCAAAAATGTTGACAGCGGATTTGTCTATATCAGTCAGAAATTTCCTGAGTTATTAAAACTCAGCATTGATGTGGATACATCACCTCAGCTTATTCTTTTAAGTCTTATAAGCAAAAATTATTCAGGCATGGTTAATTTTAAAATGTTTAACTTTATTGCCTTTCATTTTACATCCTTGGTTGTTGTCGATGGTGTGTCTCTCTCCCAACAATTTCCCTCATCTGCAGATCAAGAACATTTGTTGAATACGGTCTTTCTGCATTATTGACCTTCTATCATTTCTGCCCAACAGCTGACCACAGCTGGAGTTAGGGCTACTTCTGCTCCTAGCTCCTCAACTCCTTCTTGTTTCTCCACATTCTGTAGGATTTGATCTACTCTTTTCTTCCTCTATCTGGTTTATTTTCTTTTTTTTAATGATGATTCCATATAACACCTATCAATTTTTCTCACCGTACAAGGTACGTCTTAAGCTCTACTATTTTTACTTTCCTGCTAGATGAACAAATGCTGTAGCTTTCTCTTGTGAGACTTTATAAATGTATTAAGCATTTTTAACCTCATTTCAGTGATCACTCCTTTTGTTTTTCTGTTAAAATTATCTTTCCCAACTGACTTAGCTTATGATTACTTTGAGTTTAGTGAAACTAAATGCTCTGAAGCACAAAAATTTCCTGCT